>NC_052393.1:5706477-6006818 GCF_009389715.1 Phoenix dactylifera | reverse complement strand
GCCAGTGATGTGATGTCCTCAATGCCGCCAGAATTCATGGCTCGTTGCCAGCCTCAGCTGGCCCCTCAGACCGCCACCGCCAAGCTGATCTCCAATCAAATCACAACCCACCAAACCTAATACCAACCACCAAACCTCTTAAACTAGTTTATTATTATTATTATTATTTTTTATGCAGATATACGGAATAGAATCAGTAAATAAGTCACAATACTTTGAGCAATTCTTCCTCTCTAGCTCATAGAGTGTCTTCTGAGTGGCGGACTACATATACTTAGTCCGAAAGACCACTTCATCGCTCACCATCGTTACAATGTTCCGAAGCAAGGAGTATACCTCTCAACCTCCACACGGCCCTTTACACCTAGCTGATTACAATGGTTGAATCACCTTCTAGTATAATCGAGGTCGCTCGAAGTACTCACCGCGCATGACACAGGCCGGTCCAAGCTGCTTGCAGCTCTGCTCTAGAAACTGAGGTATCAAAGATCTGGCAGCCACCATCCTAGAGGTCGAATCTTTGAATTTTACAAAAGAGAATTGAATTTTACATCAAAAAAAATTACTTACTTTAACTATTGATTCTGAAAGAAACGAAATCTAGATGCTTTTATTATTGAATCCGAGTAAGATGGATGGAGCACGCTGATAAAATATCTAATGCATATCAGTTTAGACCATTGCTCATCTTATATATACTCATATCTGAAAGCAAAATTATTGGGGATCTCAAATCTCTCTTCATATTCTCAAATCTTATTTTTTTTTTTTATGAATTCATAGAAAAACTCTAGGATTGCAGTTATGTAGAAAATCTACAGAGGATCATGCATACCCATATATTTTGATTATAAAACAAATTTAATATGGTAAACTTGTTCAAAATAATATGTTTGTTCTATTATAATTATGTGCTCGTAAAGAAGAAACTACATATTCAACATGATGAAAACTTTGTTACATTTCTTCAGTTTTAATATATCTTGCTCGGATTTACTTCTCTGTTCTAATATAAGATTTTGAGAAAACAGAAAATATTTGTCTCTATACTGAAAATTTTAAGTTATATGGACTTGAAATATTTGGACAGCATGGCCGCATCACCCTGTGAACTGACAGCTTTTTATTGGTCAGGGCTCGTCAATGAACTATTTATAAGGCCACAAACCTTAAAACATAGGAAAGTCCCATTCCATAATGCCCATCGAGGACATAAATCTACCAAAATTGCTTACATGGCAGGCTCGGAGAGGTGGGCCCTTCACCGTAAGTATGATAAAGATACCACAACTTGTCCGGTGGCTGGGGCCAGAACACACTCCTCCTGGAAAAAGAAAGAAAAGGTGGTCACCAACCATTAATCTGATCGTTTGTATCAACAACAACAACAACAACAACAACAAAATGTCATTAATCTGATTGCATTATCAATCTTTAATCAGCTGAGAAAGGGCATAAAGCACCTGATGATAGTATATGCTCAAGAGAAGATGGTTTTACAGCCAATGCGTGAGCTTTGTTTAGAAGCAAGGATTAGGAGCCGAAAGATGCCATTTTACTTTCACCTGGACGTGTATACATAGGACATCTCTTGTTTGATCCATTCCACTTGCATGCATGCACGCATCCACAAAATATTTGAATTTATAAGATAGATTCTCAATTCAAATACTTTATCATGTAAAACATATATAAATAAGAATAAGTTGTTTAAATATTTAATTATAGCGAAATATAATTTTATATAAATTTAATTATTTATTTTTGCATTATATAATGCACATATTAAAAACTATCAAAATATATAATTTTTATTTTGATAAATAATATGTATCTTTAATTTAAATATTTCATTATTGATTTCAAAGTCAAAAAGTAGATACCCACTCTCTCCTCTTAGAAGAAACGAAACCCACCTTAGAGGAGGTAACTAAAAAAATTGAATATATATATATATATATATAAGGAAGAAAAGGGTAAGAGGCAAGATGACTATTTTCAAGAAGGAACTGATGTACCGCCATAAAATGGCTTTGAGTGAAATCTTGTTGTCAGGACCACCATCAGATGACGGGTAAGGATGGTAGTTTCACTTTTTCAGAAATTAATGTAAGGTAAGTCTGTTATTATTGCATATAGTTGTATGTTTTTCTGTAGCTAATGTCTGTTATTAAACTACATAGTGCACATAATACAAATATATGAGTTGTAAAAAAATATAAAATATATAAATAAATCTATCTCATTCTACAATCGACGTAAGCTTTTAGAATAAGTGGTGATTTAACATGGTAACAGGGCAGAGGCCATTAAAGAAAAGCTCCAGCCTAAGTTTTTGGAATAAGTAGTGATTTCAACATGAGTAACATCTAGTTAAAACAAATAAATGCAACCCAACCCATGCCATGTAAGGAGGAGAACCAAGATCCATCAATATTATGCTTCAATATTTAGAAAAATAATGTGAACATTATGATCTAAGAATAGGCGAAAAGAAGTATGAAATAAAGTGACATTTTCCCACATTATCATAAAGATAACTATCAAGTCTTGTACTAGATATTTCATTTTTAGCTTGGAGGAGGCTTCTTAGCCCCTTTATTCTAAGATTTTGAAAGCCATTTTCACAAATCTCATAATGCTTTCTGAAGTTTTCTATTTGTCATCCCTTCAACGCAAAGCTAATTTCAACTCTTTCCAAGGCCTACTTATTTCCTCCCTACGCATGCCCAAACCATATCAATCAGTGATCCACCATTTTGTCCCCAGTTAATGTAACACTCTACTTTTTTAGTGCATCCCAAGGGCTTGTTTTTAATGCGTTGGTGGTTGATGAGTGGACGAGCTTTTTTTATTGGCTGCTGAAGCTGGAATCGGACGGTCGATTTGATGAGTCAGCGAAGCATTTTATTTTCAGGTGCTGCATAGCCCTGTTCAAATCCGGACGGCCCATCCGGCCCGCTTGAGCCGGACCCATTTTAGACAGTTCAATCTCTGGTTTTTATGTCTGATGGGCCAAGCCGGACCCGAAATTGGAGGTCGCCCAGGATCAGGCTCCGATTCACATGAAGATGTGGGTTCTAAGCCTGACTATGAAATTGAAACATATTTCAGTGAAGATCACATATTCCACGCTCAAGCTTTTTTTTTTTTTTCGGTACGAATATCTTTCTAAATATCAAAATTTTCATGAATATTCTTTCGAAATTCATATTTGCATGTATACCTTTATAAAACACTTATTTTACTATTCTATCTTTTTTTTTATCCTTTATATATATATATATATATATATATATATATATATATATATATATATATATATGTATGTATGTATGTATGTATGTATGTATCTCCATGTAGATGTAATTGATAATGTAGTTAAAAAATTAACGGTTTCAAATTAAAATGGCTAAAACATCTTTAATGAGTAGATATGCCAAAACAACATTTATAAGGTGCGACGAAAAAAATAGTAATTTCAAAAATTTATTTTATTTTTAATTAAAATAAATATTATTTTTATTAATGTCAAGATCGTTTGTTAAAAAAATAGTATTTTATAAGGGTACAGGAATAAATATAAATTTGAGAGGGATTTTTATGTAAATTTGAATTTTTAAAAAGATATTCATATAATGTTTTTGCTTTAAAACAAAAAAATTATAAGGAGGGCTCGAACTCTAGCCGTCGCCGCCTTCCTTCTTTCTTGGCTCCTCCCCACTAGTCCTCCCCCGATGCCTGATCCATGGGGGATAGGCCATGGTCGCCATGGCGAACATCTTCATTGGCGAGGCCTGGAGCAGCTTCCCTTTGTTCGAGGCCAGTGCCAACCCGCCCTCGCCCCCTTCTCGTTTCTTGTTTCGAGGTGGAAATCCCCTCGGGCGCCGGTGATGAGGGAGAAGGGCTTCTGTTCTCCGCCTCTTCGGAAGTCCCTCCTCCTCCTCCTCGGTCACGAGCCGCGGCCTCCTGCTTCTTCGCATTTGTCAATCCTTCCATCCTTCTCCTCTTTAACAGTCTTTATCTTCTTCAGCTTTTTTGACTCCTTGCTTCTATGCAGGCTGCAGCTAGGGCTGTTAATGAGCCGAGCTGCTCGGGCTCGGCTCGGTAAAAGCTCGGCTCGGTAGTCAAACGAGCCCGAGCCCGAGCCCAATATGAGGCTCGTTTACACTCGAGCCCAAGCCTGAGCTCGAGCCCGAGCAGCTCACGAGTCCAAACGAGCTCTAGTCTTCCATTGAAAAATCTTATTTCAGCACCATAATTCATAAAAATCTAATCATATAGAGAAAAATAGCTTGTTATCGAGCCCGAGCCTGAGCTCGAGCCCGAGCCTGAGCTCGAGCCCGATTACGAGCCCGAGCTCGGGCTCGTTCTAGAGCTCGTAATTGAAACGAGCTTTACGAGCTCAAGCCCGAGCCTTTGCTTTGCCAAGCAAGCCCGAGCTCGAGCCCAAAATAGAGCTCGTTACCGAGCCCGAGCCTGAGCTTCTGTGAAACGAGCCGAGCCGAGCTCTCTCAGGCTTGGGCTCGGCTCGGCTCGTTGACAGCCCTAGCTGCAGCCTAAGGTCCAAAGATCCTAGGGCCCGCTCGAAGTCCGAAGCTACCGGCCTAGAGCCTAGGAAGTAGGCTTAAAGGTCAGGCTCCAGACTCTAATTTTGGTCGTATCTGAAGCTAAGCCCAGCCTGAATCCAACCTGACCCGCCTGATAAGTGATAAGCATGTCTCATAGCGAACGTTCCTAGGGCTAGGTTTCATGTCAACTTGCTATTACTGGTAGGATTAGGTTTGCTATAATTCAATTGCATGTTAAATAAAATTTTATAATCTCCAATTTAGATTTGGGGTACTAAAAATTATCAAGGATAAATTTGTTTATTTAGAAGATTGCTTGATCTACATGTATAGGTAATAAACAAGGGCTTACGAACCATAGAACCACAGTGGCCCTTCTCAGTGCAGGCCCACACCTAATGAAACCTTTCACCCATGATTTAAAGAGGCTAATATGTATTTTACAATGCATGATGTCATGGGCTTGCAGCCCAAAATTTTAATTTGTTGGGAGGAGGATTGGCCCAAGTTAATAAACCTATGTAGGTAGCACCTTTTTTATTAGTCCACCTCGGATTATGACAATTTCTTCCCAATCTCATGACACTCTCACCATGGTTCAACCCTACTGGAGAGAGGAGGGCCCACCTATGGCCCGAGTCCTACTCAATTGTGTCAAATCCTTTTTAATTCTATTTTGGTATCACTAGAGGAGCCTACATAACCAATAAAAATTGTGACGCATGATAGGTCCGACTTTGATACCATTTGTTAAAGACTCACAGTCCAAAAATTTAAGTTGTTAAGAAGAGCACTAGCCCAAGCTAATATACCCATGTGGCATCTTTTTTATTAGTCAATGCGGAACTATGACAATGAGCTATCTTAAGCTTGATATAATTCTAAGTTTGCGAAATACAAATTAAAGTGATAAGAAGAGGACAATAGATTCTAGGTGTCTGATCATACCATGTGTAGGAAAAGGTGGATGTGCTAATCTTATGTGATCAAGCTGATTGGATGGAGGTGCTGGTAGTATTTGGAGCATAATGAATTCCAACACATGGTAAAATATACCCTTCACCTGCCAATCTGCATGAAGCCACACGCAATAAAGTAGCCAGGGTTGGTTTTTTAAAATCAAATTAGCTCCTGATCAACTGGATCATGAATAGAGGGGTTTGATTTAGCCTCTAAAGCCAATTGATCATCCAAGAGTGATGGTCATGATGAATCACTGGATTTTGGATGTGGGTTTATATTATAGCAAGTATGCTTAATTATTTTTTTAGCTATCATATATCCTAAATTTCTATTTTTATTATGACTGCAATGATATGGTTAAATTCATATTTGAATTTACCGCCTGTGATCTTCGCACGCCATATTTCACTTTATTTTTCAATTATATATTAATTTAATGAGTGAGAATTTAAATGGGTTTGTAGGTTGGCATGTATTTATGTAAAGAACTAGTTGATGTGGATTTATATTTTTAATCCCAATTATAAATATTTTATCTATGTATTGGGAGTTTTTAGTTTTTTTTTTTTTGACTACTCAACCAGATCCAACTTGACCCGAGTTATTACCAACTACTATTGATCTAGGACGCACTTCGTAGAAGTATGCATGCAAAAGTCTCTAAATCACGAGGTCATAAAAGTTGATGCTCCTTGAGTCCTCGTCTCCGCTCTTTATTTGCTGAATTCCTTGTTAAGTCTAAGCCTATTAATTGTATATAATATGGATAACATGGCAAGGCATCAAGATATCCATATGCATAAGTGTTTAGCGAACTTCGCATTAAACCCATGGAAGTTAAATTTTACTAGCGATAAGTCTGTGCTATGTGCGTGAGGAGTTGCTCCAGAGTCCAGCCTGAGCCTGCTCTCTCTTTCCACAATTGCTCTTACAAGGAAAAAACAGATGGAACACTCCCATATTTTTGTGAGGAGCACTCAACGTAAAATACGTAGGGCTCCATACACTGGATTTAAACCTTGACCTTGAGTGGATGAAACCAAAAAAAATAGTATAGTACTTGATGGGGAATATTGGTTATCCCAAACGCGGGTTGATCTGACCTCCTTGGCCGATCTTAGCCGAGGTAAATAAGTCCAGTATGAAGTGACGTGCCATTCTAGTTGGTCCGACACGCGAATAATGTTGAGTATTGTTGTACGGGTTTCCGAATTTAGTCCCATATCGACCGAGTAGCGGAAAGATTTGTGCCTTATAATGGGGGGCCCAAAGCTCTTCTTCACGAGGGCCCCTCTCCGGAGGGATGTACAAAACCGTACAGGGTGGCTCCTCTCGTGGGGGACACAGCTCGCTTTCCCGCTCACGCTCGGTTGGGACTGTGCTGTTGCTCGGGTCAGCCCGGCAACAAGTATCATTGCGTGAATAGCAATAATGGCTTCAATAATAGTTGCACGAGTATGGCAATTAATACACGATTTGTGGAGAGTCGTGTTCTTTGCTGAAAATTTTCAGACAAGTGGACTTTTTTGCAGGTCGATCCTGCTTTCTATTTCAATTTCAACCGACCTTAGAGTACCTCGATCTAATCTGATCTCAGCGCACTTCAGTTCCAATCGACCTCAGCGTACTACATATTGCCTCCTCGTGCAAAGAAAGGAACTCTCCCCTCCCCCTCTAAGTATCATGTGTGATTGTTGCACAACATGTTTCTTACTTTACATGGAATCCCTTTATTCTTTAGGCATGGAATATGGTCTCTTTTATGCTGCACCAAGAAATGTGGCTCCCATAACATCTTTTCGCAGGCCAACTAGATGTGAATCTTTTTAGAATCTCTTTCGAAGGTAATATTCTCTCAACGTGAAAATGATGCTAGCATCAGATGCAAACTATTTTATGGTATCCAGAAATGTCCAAGTGGGCCCCGGCCAGTGTCCAAACGAATCAACTTTTTTTTTTTTTTTTTGTCAAAAACGAATCAACTTTTATGTACCCCCGCCCCCCACAAAAATGAACAAAAAAACAAAAAGGGACTGGGTTTTATCTTTCGCGTAAAAGAAGAATTCGCCTCTTGAGTCCACCGTTGGATCATAGAGTGATTGCTTTCAGATCTGTATGGAGTGCGATCCAACGGACGTGGTTGCGAAAGAAGATCGAGCATTCTTTTGAGCGAGAGGTACAATCCCGAACCCCGGAAGCAAACCCAGCCAGTCCGCACTAGCGCGTCGTACATCACGAGAATTCAAAGTTTCAACCACGTTTATTATTTCAGATTCCTGGCGTCCATTATTGCCTTGACCATGAAATCCACGATGTTCCTCGATTATTATGGACTAATCGTAATGGAACACCGAAGTCAAATGGCCATTAAATATTAATCAATACTTGGTGAAACATGCTTGAATTGATTTGAAATGAAATAATAATTATTTTATATGAGTGCATGGTGCAAGTTTAATTAATCTTCATATTTTAATGTATGCAAATCCCCAAATCCAACTCTTAGTGGGAGGAAACAAAGATTTACAAACACGTTTTAAGCTAAGATAAGGGCGGGCTTTTAAATGACTTAGATAGACCAACAGATCTAAGTTCGGCAGAATATTCCTACTGCAATATCCAAACAAATTCTTAATGTTCTAAGAATCAAATCATATACCAACACATTCTGGCATTCTGCTTTTTGAGTCATGGCTCCCGAAGAAATACCGAAACAGACTCTTAATATTTTGAACACCAACGCACTCTATTTTTGGGTCTTGGCTTAGTGGTTATACAAGGAGGAATCATGGACCAACCTAATTGACCCATAAAATCGTGAATAGATAAAATAAACTTTTTAAAATTATTAAAATTCTAAGAATATATTACACAAAAAAACAAAAAGATATGTATTAGTATCTCTTGGCGAGCATATCTAGCGGTGACAATGGAAGGATTTTGAAGCTTTTGCTATGATTAATATAAAAAACTAATTTTAAAGAGCATGTTATGCTACAATTTTTATATTTAGTGGTTATTATTAGGGCTGAAATCAGACCTATCCAAGTCGGGCCACACCCTATCTGAACCCAACCCGAGCTTGGCCTGAAACCCAATTAGGCTGACCCTCATTAGTGGCTCTAGGGGATCAAACTCCTCAGCTCGGATATGGATGTGTGGAGGAAAACCCTTCGTTCACGACTCTCAAAGATGTCGAGTGTGTTTCGTAAACTGTCTGTGCTAACGGCTCTTTAGAGTGAGAAACTCTGAGGAGAGAGAAAGGATTGCTGTGCTAACGGTCTCCTTCGCCGGCGTTGAGCGGTGGTGGGGGAGCTCTCCTGTGTTCGGGCTATCCCGTGAACTCAGTTCCTTTGTTCTGCAGGGTGCCAACGGGATCCGATGAAGGGGAAGATGCCGATGGAGGGGTCGGCGGGCTCAGTCGGGGAGCCGGGGTCGGGGGCGACGGCGGAAGCTGCCTCGACGAAGCAGACTGCGGCATCGTCGTCGACGAGGTCTTGGGCGGAGGTGGTAGCTCAAGGACCAGGTACGTCTAAGGGTAAGGGGGGAAAAGGGGACCGACCGGGTGTTGGACGCGGCCCGGGCCCTGGGTCACCCATCGACTGACGGAGGAGGAGGTGGCTCGCTTGAGCCTTCACTTCCCGTCGGTCTTCGAGCTCCCGGAGGAGCCCATTGAGGCTGCCCGCCGGGAGTGGGAGGGGCTAGCACTTGTCGGCCGGAGCCTCGGCCGGCGGGTGCCGGTCGAGTGGGTGGCCAAGGACGTGGCTGCCCGGCTGAAGAAAACAGGGGAGGTGGTGGCGGTGACCCTTGCCGAAGACCACTTCGCTCTGCGATTCCGGTCGCCGGAGGTCCGGGATCGGGCCCTAGCGGAGGGGCCCTGGGTGGTGGCTGGGCAACTGCTTGCCTTGGAGCCGTGGGCGCCGGACTTCCTACCTAGGGAGACTTCGGTCAAGACCGTAGTGGTCTGGCTCCGGCTATCTGGGCTCCCCCCGGAATATTGGTCGACTTCGACCATTCTAGAGATTGCGGCCAAGGCAGGAAGGCCAATGGCGGTGGACGGTGTCACCGAGGGCCGACGAGCTATGGGCTTCGCTCGTGTCAAGGTGGCCATCGACGCATCCGCGCCTCTTCTCCCAGGGATACGGATACTCGGGAGGACGAAGGCTATTTGGCAGCCTTTCGTCTTCGAGAGCATCCCGAACCTCTGCGTTCGGTGTGGAAGAATCGGGCATCTCGGGCCCGTGTGCCGGTTTGGGGCTCCGGCTCCGACCGGCGTTAGTTCACCTGAAGAGGAGGTCCCCGGCCCGATCTATGGCCCGTGGTTGGTGACCTCCCGTGCCAGACAGCCACGGGGAAAAGGGCCGCCGGAGCTGGGGAAGACGACCGAGCCCTCCGCTGGGTTGCCCCTTTCTCAGCCGGATCCGCCGATTGCTTCGCCTAGCCCTTCGGTGTCCCCACCGGATCTCGAGGGCTGGCAAAAGCCCGTCAAGGTGGCCCGTCACCACTCCCCGCCGGGGGTGGCGGTCCTGGCCTCCGACGGGCGCGTGGAGGGTTCCCGAGTCGACACGGCCCCGCCCGTGGGACGCGTCGACCCGGTGCCTGTGGCTGACGAGTCCGGGCCGTCTGAGTCCCGGGCTGACTCGTCGGATCAGGGCGGGCCGACTGGAGCGGTGGGCCAGGCCACTGTCAAGCCTAAGAAGCGGCCCAGAAATACTGGGCTGCTAACGGATCTGGGCCGCTCCCTGGGCCGGGGGCGGGCGGGCCACAGGGGTGGCTCGGCCGGGACAGCGGCACGCGGGCCACGCGTGCCCCGCGTGTTTCGTACGGTGAACCGCGCGACGGTCCCCCAGGCCCGTCGCATGGAGCTTGGTGCGTGGCCCAAATCGGCTGGGCCACGCACGGGATTCCCTGGGAAGGCCCCTGTGGGCGGGGGCCTTCCACTGTTCACGGCCCAACTGGGCCATATGGGGCCTGAGACCAGGCCTGATCCACTGGCCCAGTTCACGGGGCCCAGTGACTTCCAGTTTGGGGCCCAGACCCTGGGAGTGGATCCGCCAGCTGTGATGCTCTCCACTCTAGGCCCTCTAGAGGGGGATGTGGGGCAGGGGGATGGTGTCTCGGGCAGGCCTGATCCGGTCGATGTACCTAGGACTAGTGGGGTTTCTGCCTGCGCTGTCTGCCCTATGAGTGATTTCTTGGCGGAGCGGGATATGCCTGCACCTATGGAGCTAGGGGTAGGTGACTCGAGTGGCCCCGAGGGGGCTGCTTGCAGGTCCGCGGATCACTCGACGGTCGTACAACGGGTGAAGGCGGCAGTGCTGCGAGTTGTCTCTGGGGTGACTGCGGATGAGGGTCAGCGGATTGACCCCATCCATGAGGTGGTGTTGGACCCTATGGCCCAGAGGGTTGACGTTCCTGTGGCCGACCTCTCGGACTTTTCCCCATGAGGATTCTTGCGTGGAATTGTAGGGGGGGCGGCTAAGCCGGCATTCATGTCATCATTTAGGAGGTTGGTCCAGATCCATAGTCCAGAGATCTGCCTACTCTATGAAACTCGTCTTTCTAGTCGAGGTCTTGGTCGTGCTATACGACGGTTTGAGGTTGACTGGGAGTCATATGCTGTGGATTCCCAGGGGTTGTCCGGGGGCATCGTGGCTCTGTGGAAGCGGGGTGTGGCTACAGTCGACGTATTCCATAACTGCTCCCAATAGGTCCTCATGATCATTTCGGAACCTAATGCTGCTCCGTGGGTTTTGAGCGGTGTGTACGCTAGTACCGACTATCGGACTAGGAGAGTTCTGTGGGATGAGCTCACCCACTTAATTGCTCAGGGTCTTCCAACTGCAATGGTGGGGGATTTCAATTGTATTTTGGCGGGTAGTGAGAAACGAGGGGGTAGGGCCTTCACAGACACTGCAGATAGGAGGGAGTTCCGCAATTTCCTCTCGCGTAATGGCCTAGTCGATCTGGGCTTTTTCGGTCCGCAGTTCACTTGGTGTAACAACCAGTCCGGCCAAGCTAGGGTGTGGGAGCGACTGGATAGGGCTGTTGCTTCCACCGACTGGCTTATCAGATTTCCCTCCTATAGGGTTAGTCATCTTCCCCGGATTGCTTCGGATCATTGTCCTTTGCTGATTTCGACGGTATCGGGCTCGAGTCACCAAAGCCCATTCCGTTTCGAGAAGGTCTGGCTGTCTTTCCCTCAATCCTGGGACATTGTCCGAGGAGCTTGGGGTATGCCGGTTCGCGGTGACGCCATGCAGAGGGTTTCACGTAAATTGGAGTTGACTAAGCGACGGCTACGCCGTTGGAACCATGAGGTAGTGGGCAACATCTTCCGGAAGCTGGAGGAAGTGGAGGTCGCGATTGTTGACCTCCAAAGAAGAGAAGATCAGGTGGGCGCACTTCCTGAGGCCGATATGGTGTGCCTCCGGAGTCTTCTCGCCACCCACCACTCGATCCTGCGGCAACATGAGATATTCTGGAGACAGAAATCTAGAATTCAGTGGATCAGAGAGGGTGATCGGAACACTAGTTTCTTTCACCGATCCACGGTTATCAGAAGACAGAGGAACATGATTCGTTCCTTACGGGATGAGCTAGGCCACAGGACTGAGGATGATTCGGCGATCAGCCATATCCTATTCGACTTCTTTCGCTCTCGTTGGACGGAGGATGGTGGGCCCGCCGCAGTTGGCCAGCTCCCGCGAGCTGATTCCCAAATCGGGCCGGCCGAGAATGCCCTGTTGGTCCGACCAGTGACGGAGGGGGAGGTGCGAGCGGCGATCTGGGCTCTGGGCGAGGATAGGGCCCCGGGTCCAGATGGATTCCCTCCTTTCTTTTTTCGGAGATACTGGGATATTGTCCGGACTGCTGTGGTGGAAGCATCTTTGTGTTTCTTCAGTCGAGCGGGGATGCCTGACGACTGGAAGGCCACATTTGTCACGCTGATACCAAAGCGCCAGGACGCGTCCGAGCCGAGTCACTTTAGACCGATTAGTTTGTGCACTACTTTATACAAAGTTGTGGCAAGAATCCTGATGGATCGCATGAAGCCTTTGCTCCCGGGCATTATCTGTCATGAGCAAGGTACTTTTGTGGGAGGCAGGAGTATTTCTGATAATGTTATGGTGGCCCAAGAGATGATGTGGGATCTCCGACGGGCTTCGAAGCGACGGAGCCTGATGGCTATCAAACTGGATATGGAGCGAGCGTATGATAGAATCAGGTGGAGTTTTCTCAGGCTAGCCTTGGCGAGTCTGGGCTTCCATGACACCTGGATTGGTTGGGTTATGGGGTGTGTCCGGGGTCCGAGGTTTGCTATCTTGGTCAACGGCTCACCATCCCCTTTCTTTAGATCTACTATGGGGCTTCGGCAGGGATGCCCGTTATCCCCGTACCTGTTCATCATCTGTTCTGATGTCCTGTCTCGGTCACTGCGGGCTGTGTGCACTGCTAGAGAGCTGGGGGCTTACGTCCCAGCTCCAGGGGCCCAGCCGATATCACATTTACTCTTTGCCGATGACTGCCTCCTCCTGACGCGTGCTTGCATAGCGGATGCTCAGGCTATCAGGCAGATTTTGGCCACCTATTGCCATGCATCGGGTCAAAGAGTGAACGCCCAGAAATCCACCATCTCCTTCAGCCCGGGTACGCCACTCGGGATTCGATGGGGGGTTCGGAGGATTTTGGAGATGCCCGAGCAGGATGGGACCTGGACCTATCTGGGTGTTCCGATCACAGGTAGGAGACTGCGTGTATCCGAGTGCACCGGGATGGTGCAATGGGTCCAGAATAGGCTAGAGGGTTGGAGGGCAGCGTCCCTATCTATGATGGGTAGAGTAACGCTGATTAGGTCTGTTCTGGGCTCTCTGCCCATCTATCTCATGGCGAACACGGTGGTGCCAAGATCAGTTCTTCTGAAGATCGAGCGTCTTCTTCGGGGCTTCCTATGGGGCTCGCTTGGCGGGGGTCGTGGGGTGCATCTAGTGGCATGGGAGAGTATCTGCCGCCCTCTTAGGGAGGGTGGTCTAGGGGTGTTGTCTCTCCTGGAGAGACGTGAGCTGCTCCTCGCCCGGCATGCCTCCCGTTTCGTCCTGGAGCCGCATGGGTTTTGGAGCCGGATCATGATTGCCCGTTATGGGAGGGCAGGCCCGAAGGGCTGGGCCCGAGGAGGGCGGAGTTGCTCCTTTCTATGGCGTGAAATAGCGAGGTATGTACCCATGGTGTCAGATCATACCCGATGGTTGATAGGCGACGGGCGCAGTATCGATGTGACCGGTGACCCATGGGTTGACGGCCTTCCCCTGCGCCTTTGGCCAACTACAGTTAGTGCGATGCTGAGGAGGGTCTACATGTCTGTGATCTCATGTCCCCCGGGGTGGCCGGTTGGGATGAGATTCGATTGGCCCGCCTCTTCGGAAAGCATCTGGCGGAGAGGGTCCGTTCTCTCTCCTTACCTCGGAGTGGTGGACCAGATGTGCGAGTGTGGGGTTCCTCGACTAGTCCTAGAGTCTGGATGAGTGATCTTTCTCGCTTTCTTAGGCAGGAGTATGAGCCTGGTCTTGATTGCGCCTGGATTTGGCGATTGGGCCTCCTCTCGAGGGTCGCACTGTTTCTCTGGAAGGTGGTTTGGGACCGGCTCCCTACGAGAGCTGTACTTGGTGGACGAGGATTGAGGATCCCATTGGAGTGTGGGGTGTGCGGTGCGGTCGAGACGGTAGACCATGCCCTGTTTCAGTGCACATGGGCGAGGGATACTTGGCGCCTGGCAGGGGTCCCACAGTTGGTTTGGAGCTGCAGGGACCAGTTCTTACAGTCCATGCGTCAGGGCTCGGAGTCCCCGACGCTTAGTCAGGTGGTGGTTCGAGCGAGCTGTACTGCCTACCAGATCTGGTTGGCCAGGAACGCTCGTACATTCGGCGAGCGACATATGTCGCCGAGATTTGTGGTCGAGAGTGCCCGCTGTCAGGCGGCAGAGTTGTGTCACATCACCCCCGTTGGAGGGACCTTGATAGCTCGGGACATCTGGAGCTCCCACTCTGCTTCGGCAGCTTCCCGCATGGTGTTTTTCACCTGGGAGCCCCCACCCCCGAGTTTCCTTAAGGTCAACTTTGATGGGTCAGTCTTGGACGGTGGCACTAGGGGAGGCGCGGGTTTCGTTATTCGGGACCCGTCTGCGAGGGTCGTGGCTGCCGGGGGTAGTCAGTTATTTGATACCTCGGTACCGAGTGTGGAGCTGATAGCTGCCTGGGCGGGCCTTTGCCACGCCCGGTGCGTGTTACAGGCCAGGTCTATCATCCTGGAGGGTGATTCTGCCACCGTTATAAGTTGGATCCAGGGGGGACCTCAGGGTGGCGGTAGCGACCATCCCTTGCTCCGAGACATTTGGGCTATGGTGAGAGATGGAGGGGCCGTTCAAGCCAAGCATATTTACCGTGAAGCCAATGGTGCGGCAGATTGGGTGGCTGCGTATGTAGCTAGTCATTCCGGAGGCACTTTGTGGTCTGGAGATGGGGAGCTGCCTTTGGCACTCCGAGGTATCCTATTTTTTGACTTTATTGGGTGTATCCGTACCCGCCGGGTATGATTCATCCGCATTAGCAAAAAAAAAAAAAAGATCTATCGTATCTATCTTCTTGGGAGTCACGATCTATTTCTGCCTCCAAGCCATTGATGATGAGTTCCCTTCTCTTCGTCCTCTCTTCTTTGTTTCTCTCTTCACTTTGTCGATTATGCTACCGCTTACCACACCATCGATTGTCTTGCCCATGCCATTGCCGACAACAACTGCACCCTCACCCTTGACCCAACATCCATCTTGACCCTTTGCTCTCGTGCCAACCTCCTCGAGGCCATTCGGTGATGGGGCTAGCTCTAGCAGTGGGGCAAAATTGAAAGCGGCTTCGAGCAACGAAGCTAGCTCTAACGATGGGGCTCCCACTACCATGGAAGAAAGGAGAGTAAAAGAAAGAAAGTGGCGATGGAAGGGGGCCGAGATGTGTGTCCTTGGGCTAGATACCCAGTTGAATTTGGGCCTGAAATCAGGCTTGTTTTTTTAGTCTAGTTTAGGTTTGAGCTCGGGCTAGGTCCGAGTTGGATCCAATATTTACCCAAGCCTGATCTAGAATATTTGTAGGCTTTAATTTAAACCCAAACCTAAAATAAGTTTATTCAGGCCTAGCACATAGCCCGACTCAAAGTCAGCTCGATCCAACAGAACTCAGGCAAGCCCTAGCCTACTTCCAGCCCTAGTTATAATGCACATGTAGAAACATGCGGCTGCTAAAGATTTTAAATTTGAAATAATTTAACTCAAACATAAGTTCTAAAAAAATTTACACATAATTAATTCATATAGTCTAAATTCTAGTACATTATATCTCATCTTATATCTGTAGGTTTAAAAATATCTCTTTTTTTTCCTTCATCAAGAGTCATCAAAATCTAGGTACACTATCAAAATCTAGGTACATATACTAACATATAATTTTGGAAGTTTTAGAGTCTTTTTTTAAGACATATTTAAATTCTTTAGAAGAGAAATCCAACAAAGATTATTTTTAGAATTGAAAATTTTTAAAAAAACTGAACTCTTTTGGCATAGTAGGGATTTTATTTTTTTATATATATGGTGTTGTTGTCACCATGTTCAGACTGAGGTAGAAGTGCAACTCGAATGACCTTGAGGTTGGCTGAAGATGGGTTGTGCAAGCTGGTTGAGGCGTTGAGTGCTGGTCTTCTCTGCTGAATAGCCTACAAGAAGTCTACTTGCCGAATGATTTTCGGTGGGAGACCCTTAAAGCCTAAACGAGAATAACGAGGTAACAATATGGAAGAGAGAAATCTTAATAGAGTGAAAGTTCTGTAAAAAAGGGGAGCGTATTGCCTACCTCAAGTCTCTCGGTTGCTCGCCTTATATAGGGGACAACCTTGTCATACCTAGGCCGACGTGATATATAATAATGCTAGGCAACAGTTGGTGGTATAGCCGCGGTACGAAGGTTAGTTCGTATGGGTAGAGTGCGATGTAAGTCTGACGTAGGATATGATGTCGATATGACCCGGGCTGCCAGGTGATCATTTGTTGGGGCTGTCAGCCCCTGTCGACTTATGCTGATTAGCTTTCCAGCCGAGGCCGAGGTAACTCACTTCGATTGATCTGCTGCGTAGCGGGGGTCGAGTTTGTTCTCTTCGACCGATGACTTTTCGGTTGGAGCCGAGATCGTTCGTCTTGGTTCATGCCCGAGATTAAGAAGGTTGGTCTGCCTCGAGGTCAAAATATCTAATATTTTCTCTACCCGGTCCATCCAAATGAGTTAAGTGATCGGCCTATGTTGATCAATGGATCGTATAAAAAAAAATCAATGGATTTGAAGTTGATGCAGTCAATATGAACATCCAAGCGGGTCAAGCAAATCGGTCTTGTCAATTTGCCAAGACCTTAAAGTATTGATCATAATAGCCAGTCTACTGCTATTAATATTTATCATTTCAGACCATGCATTGAATCAACGGGACCATGTCCCTCACACGAAGGCCACTCTCAATCCAAAATTCAAATAGCCATCTTAGGTTGACCCATGTAAACTGCACTCATCGTCGGACCCGCCGCCTCGAATCGGCACGTGTGAAAGCCCACTTCAGAATTTGCGACGTCGCTCTCGTACATCAAAAGTCTACGGCAGCCCCACGCATCAAATTCTCCCCCACCGTTGACCACACGTGATCTCTGTTCCATCCATTGAAACAACCGCCGACGGTTCCCCGTGCGCCACGTGTCGTTTATCTTATTCGCCAGGGCCAGCTCGGTCTTGCGCTTTCCGAAGTGGAGAGAGCCCCCAAGGGCGGCTTCTGGTGCGCCCCCAGGAATCAGGATCTACGGCTCCACCCCTCGCGCCCATTCCACGTTCCATTCGGTGGGCCCCGGTTTCCAAGGTTGGAACCACCCAAACTAAGATCACAAGGACGTTGGTCGTCTTATAAATCTCAGATCTGGCCGTCCGTTTCGATTTGCTTGGGTTACGGTTGGGACCAGCACCGCGCGACGTCCCCATATCCAACGTGGCTGGTTGTCGCATGCCACGACGAGGAGGGAGCCTCTCCAATCACGCGTATGGCCTATTCAGTCTTTCTGTCAATCAGGACCGTCGCGCCAAATCATGATTGAGCGAGGTTTGCAGCAGGGATGCAACACATGTGCTTTGTGCTGTGGTGGACCTATTCAATCATGACCGTCACATTAAACATGGACCGTTGTGATTAGCAAACAGCCCCTCCTCGGTGCAAGCCAGAGCTGGAGAGGATCCGAACTCTTCCACGACAACTCTCCATTCTCCGATTCAAGTCGGGTACCATGCGCCCGTTGTTTCTCGTCACCTTCCGGTGAGACGATTAGACGACACGCTTGTTCATATGAAGTTGGCCGGAAGGAAAAGCTGAATATATTTTATAAAAATAGAAGGAGAAGCATATCTTATATTTGTTTTTTATACCATAATTTTTTTTTTTAGTAGCTCAACTCATTGGCATTCTCCATAACAGATGAATTTGACAACTACAATTAGACGGGCTAGGCATCAAAATCTGATCCGAACATAAAATTTTAACTGAAACCTCAAATATCACATTTCTATATTTTTCATTTATAGACTTTACCAATTACCATGTTAAATATTAACCCATAGTGAAAATTAAATTAGAAGGTTACACCATAATTATAGATTTTTTTTATAAGAACTTTGTACTATAGCACTGTTATTCGAAATATAATTCAGATGGTATTAGGTGAGGTTCAGTTTTATAAGATTCATCCCATATTTATTTTTTTTTTTAGAAAACCTTCTAATAGATTGTTTTAAGCTTTTTACAAAAATATATATATATATTTGTCAAAGTTAAATTGGTTCAATCTATGGATTATGTGAGATGGGATTAGATTTAGATTTTTGGATTGTTGAAGCATCCTATCCATTCCTGAACCGATCTAATTGGGAAGCGGTCCCATGATTTTTTTATGCCAAGTTCGAACCAGTGTTGCACTTACTTCAGGCATTAAACTAAATCGAAAGAATGCTTATCAAAAAAAAATAAAAAAATATTGCTTTGGTTGGGCGGCCCAGACCGGCCGGGTAGGGTCAGGTAGTACGAGGAAGAGTGAAGTTACCGACGGTGGTGGGACCGCTACTGGAGCTATTAAGAAACCACCGTCCCTCTTGCTCGCCTTCCTCTCCCTGGCGTATCGCCCGCTCGTTGCTCTTTTTTATCCGCTCCTCCTCAGAGAAAGAGAGCGGGAGAGCGCGCGAGCGAGCGAGCAAACCCTAATTTCTCTCCCTTCTCTTCATGTTTCTTCTCCGGTAAACCCTATCTTTAGATGCTCAAAATCCCAATTTTCCCTCGATTCATGCCCTAAAAATGCCGTCTTTCCTTGCAGGACATCGGAGAGCGAGGAGGAATTTGCGCCGCTCCCATTGATCCTGAGCTGCTCGCTATGGCGGAGCACCTCCGGCGAAGGTTCGTGATAGGGTACGCCCTCGCCCCCAAGAAGCAGCAGAGCTTCATACAGCCGTCGCTCGTCGGCCTCGCCGCCGGTCGTGGCATCGATCTCGTACCCATCGACCCGTGCCGTGCCCTCGCCGACCAGGGCCCCTTTGACTGCATCATCCACAAGCTCTACGGCGACGACTGGAAGGCCCAGCTCGAGGACTTCGCTTTCCGGCACCCCGACGTTCCCGTCGTCGACTCCCCCCATGCCATCGAGCGCCTCCACAACCGCATTTCCATGCTCCAAGTCGTCTCCGAGCTTGAGATCCCCCAAGACCAGGAGACCTTCGGGATCCCCAGCCAGGTCGTGATCTACGATTCTGGCGCCCTGTCCAACTCCGGCGTTGTCGGCGCCCTCCGCTTCCCCGTCATCGCCAAGCCCCTCGTCGCTGATGGCAGCGCTAAGTCCCACAAGATGTCCCTCGTCTACCACCGCGACGGCCTCCTCAAGCTCAAGCCGCCACTAGTCCTCCAGGAATTCGTCAACCATGGTGGGGTCATCTTCAAGGTCTACGTTGTTGGGGACTACGTTCAGTGCGTCAAGAGGAAGTCCCTCCCGGACGTCTCCGATGAGAAGCTGGAGTGCACCGAGGGTTCGATGTCCTTCTCCCAGGTGTCCAACATGACAGCGCAAGACCGGACTGAGAAGCAGTACTACGAGACGATGCACTTGGAGGAGGCCGAGATGCCGCCGCTGAGCTTCGTCACAGAGATCGCCCAGGGGCTGAGGCAGGCGATGGGGCTGCACCTTTTCAATTTCGATGTGATCAGAGATGTGAAGGTCGGGAACCGGTACCTAGTCATTGACATTAACTACTTTCCCGGGTATGCTAAAATGCCATCCTATGAAACAGTTTTGACAGAGTTCTTTTGGAATATCGTTCATGAAAAGGAGGAAGAAGATGGATCAAATGCAGCTCCGAAAGATGTTGATAATGAAATAGAGCTTTTGGGAGGTAATTTCAGCAAGACTGCGGGAGAAGTGGAGAATGCAGGCTGAGATCTGAAAATTCGTATTATTGTTGTTTTTGTCGAGCACTCAAAGGTACTCTTCGCACTATTCTGCGAATTTCAGATGATCAGAGCAATGTGAATGTCATTGCAAGTTATCGTATCTGGCTGAATAAGTAGGTTGGGAAGTCAGAACCTCTGACTTCCAGATGGGTTCATTTGGTATCTCATGGTACATCCTTTTGTGGCAATAATTAGGTATCTTTTGTTTCCTTAATTTCCTTATCTGAATACTTAGAATTTTAGGGGTGTCTGTCATGTTTGCCATAAGCTTGTGCCTTGATTCCTACCAAGATGGCATTTTTAATTAATGATTTTTGTCGATTCGCCTTTACTTTAATTCCTTTTCCTGAATTGCATATGAGGTGGATGAATCGAATAACAACTGTTTTGTCGTATGCTAGACGTGGCCATTTTGAAGAAATCTTTTTCTCGACAATGGTGACACTGAATGCTGGATTACTTGTTCAGATTAAGATTTGCATGCTACGTGTTTAAGAAACACGGGCGGAAAGAAAGAAACTGATTTCATCCCTTTCATGTTTGACTATATGCATCTTTCCTTTTAATATTAGTTTTTATTGAAAGTCAAGTTTGTCGAATTGGTAAATCCCATTAAATCTTTTACAGCCGCTGCCATCCTAACTGTCGGTATGCACTGGTATGACCACTATGGTCGGCACACATCGTTACACATGATTTTGTTATCCCGGTATCTGTACTAATGCCAGTTTCGCATCGGAATGGTATAATATTGTTTGTGCCATTCCGTTCCGGCAGTTTTGAATTTTTCTTTGTAATACAATTTTGAGGAGTCACCTCTCAATACATTGATGTATGATTTGAAGTCCTAGAGAAGAAGATGCAAGAATCATATATTTGATTATTATGACTTGCAAGGAAATTGGATGGCTACCTTGACAAGTTGGTCTTGGCAATAGAATCATTCAAAGGGAGGTCATCTAGCTCCAGTGATGAATAGACATGTGGATTAATTGTAGCTCATAACCCTCTATTAATTCTCAAAGGATTTATGTGCAGAGGGTGTATCCTGAGGTCTCTATCAGCCATTACTACATAGTCGTAAGGGGGATCATTCAGCAAGATTAGTGCACTGTGAGATAGATATATGGATTTATGGTAGCTTATAGTAAATGAAATTATAATATCAGAATCTGAGGATGTCAAGATTCTGAATATGAGAGTTTAGGGCAACAAATTTATTGCTCTGGATCTAGTACCACTTGTAACTCACCATCATGGCCCTTAAAAATTTGGATTTGCTGGTATGAATCATAATATATGTGCGAGCCAAATAATTTGGAAGTTGATGTGGAGGCCAGTGAATCTAGATGTTTCACTCTTATGAGTGGATAAATGCAGAAATTCCTGCTAGTTGGCTCTTTAGTTGTGACAAATTCTTCACTTGGTTAAGATAGTTGCTAACAAGGGCATAAAGGTATAATTTGCAAGTAGAAGTTAAGTGGAATATGCAGTGGCATTGATAACGAATTGCTTATCAAAAGGTGTAATAGTGGATTAATTCACATGGATTGAGATGAAATAGCTTTTCTATAAAGCATTTTCATCCAGCCAACTAATTATGAGCAGTTGCCTCAGTGATCTCATAAATTTCAGCTGAAACTGTGCTGTCATGTGGTCCAAGTTCGTAAACATTTAGTAGACAGAAGATATCTTGCCTTCTACATCTGGTGCAATCTTCAGAACAGCTATATTGATTGTTATGATTTAATTTTTCTTTTTGGACAATGTAAGAAGCGTAGGTCAAAAGCAAACCTCAACGAAGAAAGTAGTCCCTATATCTTCTTTCACATTGTTTGTTAGCTCCTAAATCTGATTTTCCCCTTCACAAGGCTTCGTGCTGGAATGTATGTAAACCTATCATGGGATATCCCCAATGCAGGAAGGCAAGACATCGGTAACATGTGTGAGGGAGCAAAATGACCTTGTTTTACTGTCAAAAGAGCACAAGGAACAATGGAGATATGAGATAATGGCTTTGGTCATACATGATGATATAAATGGAAAGGTCTTCTTCAGTGTTTATTAGTTGAATATTTTCGGGCCAAAAAATAAATATATAGGAAGACAATATATGGAGACATTTGACACATCTCAATGTTCAAGGTACCCATTTATTTCTAGCTCTTTCAGATGCGCATGCTCTTGAATGCTTGAACATGGCAATAAAAAAAGGCAATCCTGGTCATGTTTAGATGAAATGCTACCAAATTTTAAATAAATGATCTGGAAGAGTTGCCATAAAATGCTAAAAGATGATCAGCTGTTACTTCTCTTTAGTGTATCACATTTCAGGACATGAAGGTAAATTTCAGTATGGTCATGCTTGAAGAATTTAGAGTGGAGCTCAAAAATATCTCCACAATATTGATAGGGCATATCCGGGTAAAGAAATTTCTCTTTCAGTTGAGACTCTTGAGCTAACCATAGGATTGCCTTAGCAGTCTGATGGACCACCATACTCCTCACTTTGAGCAATTGAACTCTCAACAATCTTTGCCCTCCCCCTAGAATTCATGGCAATTTTTTGTCAGATGACCTGAAACATGCAAGTGGCTTGTTTAGGTGCCACAGGAACCTCACGATACCAGCTTGCTACTAAGATTTATTCTAATATCAAACATAAATTTGACGGCAGTTTTTTAAAGATTTTTTGAGATTTTAGGGGGGAAGGGGGTGGAGTTACTTTTCACTTCTATTGAAATCAAATTAGTCATTAGTTTTTAACTTCCATAAACAGAACTATGAAAGGAATAGGGTTTCTGGCATTTCTATATGTGCACAAACAAGATCTTTTACATGTTCCATCACCGCAATCATTGAAAAATATTTTTTTTATTATTCTTGTACTTAAAAAATTTTGGCTATTATAGGTTTTTAATAATATGTATAAAATTTACAGATTGTTAGGATCCACTTCGATATGGTCTTCTTCTTTGAAAGTTAATATTGTTTCTTTAGACTGTTATCTTATAGTTCCCATGATTTAAGTGATAATTAGGAAGAGTAATGGCTTTGCCGTAATGATGTTTGGTTGATGTAGTTTCACATGGTTTTTGGTCATGAGATATCACATAGGGACTGCTTAACACACCACCTCTAAAAGCAAATATAAGCACACCTATCACTGAAGTACAGGCCCACCTACCTTGAGTTACATCAGTCTCCACTATTTTGGGGCTTCTCTATCAGCGAGATGATGGGAGAACTCGTGTTGTTAGATGTGAGCTTGTTTAGCATATGGCATTTGCAAGGATGTCGTGCCATTCTCTGACCGTTTTTCATTTATTGGCAATTTGACATGGTACTTCTGTTAATGTACTTTCAATCTACAGATTTTTGTACCCATTATGTTCCTTTAAATTACTAAAAGCACATGTTCTCTTACCTAGAAATGTGATGTGCAAATTAGGCAATGTTGGGCAGGGCATCCTTATGACAACAACTAAGGCTGCATTATAATGATGGTAGTGTGTCCTCTGGTGAGCAGGGGTTTCTTGTAGAGCAAATTATTTAGTGTGTCGTTAAAATGCCTAGATCCCTTGATGCCTTTGAAGCAGTTGATTTATGGATATCAACTTTTTTAAATAGAATATTAGCTCTCTTAATAACAGCCATCTAATCATGTCATAACTATTTCTTGTCCTATTTAGTCCAGAAGTCTATGCTGTTACCTTGCAATTTCGACATTGGATGCTTCTTTTTGCTTCCTTTTCTTTTAACTCTGTTTTTTATTAGGTTTAATTGGCAGTCACTCTTTCAAACCTTCTCTGATATTACAGAATTAAAATAAAATTAGGCAAGAAGAAAGAAAATCAGACCAACTAACCAAATTAATTATAACTTGGGTCTGCTTGTGCCAGAGGATATTAATGTTAGTAAATATCTACTACAATACAGGTTTACTGTGCCCAAGGAAAAAAAAGCACAGGCTTCTTGCTCCATGTAATTTTTTCATTCTTGTCAGTACTTATTTCTTAAATGCAATGCTTATTTGTGGAATTTATACTGCCTTCTCAGCACGGTTATTGTCCAGATATTCCCAAAGTTTGGAGAAATTTTATAACTTGGGTTTAAATTTTTGTGACGGTGCTCTTTTGACAAGGTGAAAATTGATGAGTGATTTTTTTAGAAACACTTATAATTGATGGTGAATCCAAACTGTGGTCTTGAAGGTAAGAAGTTGTTGGTCATCTTGAACCAAAAACTTTAATCTTGATGCATTATGTTGGTGCATCGGTGATAAAAGAAACTCTTTTGTGTTTTCTAAGTGCTGTTACTTTTGGAGCACTTGAGAATTACACTGAAGAAAGAATATATATGATTGAACTCACTGACTATAGTTCAATGTAATCTGTTCTTGATCTCATTACCTAAGCTGGCATAGGTTTTTGGTTAACAGAGAAGGGCTTATGGGGCAAGGTTAATGAGGCAAAATGTTGGCCTTGGTTTATTGAGATTGAACATGAATCATTTATCAAGGCCATGGAAAGTAATCTGGCATGGGAAACACAAAAATTATTATCACAATAATTCTTAGTGCAATACTTATTAGTATGGCATATGTTTTAACTATTATAGCTTTAGTAAATAGTTGATCTAGCTTTTCTTTGTTTGATCAGTCAACAAGACCCTAACTTGAAGTAAAATTTGACTTGACAGCTCTTGCTAGACATGCCAAGCTTTGGCAGGATGATGTCCTGGTTTTGCAAAATGAAGTGTCAAGTTGTGTAGTGTTGTGTCGTGAATTTTATGCCTTGATATCATCCAATACTTTATGAAAAAGAAAAGTTAAAACTGAAACCTCAAGAGTGATATTTTTCAGCTTTGTAGTTCATCTTCCCAATTTTGTAGTCAAATATTAATAACCACTAAAGTTGAAAGGTACAGGTTACTAAATTTTTTATTTATTTGCCATTGGAGGGGGATGGTGGAAATTTGTTACCTTGCCTCATCAATTGTGTTATAAGTAAACACTTCTCTAACGAAAATAGTATCTTCCAAATTATCGAGGGGGAGGTCTAGCTTTGTTATTTTCCCTAAAAAAATTGGTTTCTGTTGCGGGCCTTCGACCCGACAACAACACAGTCCTAACCAACTGACGACAGGGAACGGCCCGCGTCCCCCACGAGGTATTGTCCGCTCTGGGACTCCGGCCCGTGCGTCCAGCGCTGACGGGGGGATACCCTCACGGTTTTGCTCTTCAAAAGGCGCCTCGTGAGGAAAAAAGTTTCTCCTCCTTATAAGGCGCAGACCTTTCCGCTGCTTAGTCGGTATGGGACTAAATTCAGGTCCTTTCCACATCATAGCCCCCCCAGCGAGAAGGTCCTGTGCCGGTTTTACCCGTGACAGCCCCCCAGGCCCAGGGAGAGTTTCTATGTGCGGGCGAGCCCTCCTTCTAGCGCCATCTGTTGCGGGCCTTCGACCCGACAATAGCACAGTCCCAACCAACTGACGACAGGGAACGGCCCACGTCCCCCACGAGGTATGGTCCGTTCTGGGACTCCGGCCCGCGGTCCAGCGCTATGGAGGGAATTTTTTCCGGCCCGCGCATCCAACGCTACGGGGGGAATTTTTTCCGGCCTGTGCGTCCAGCGCTGACGGGGGGATACCCTCACGGTTTTGCCCTTCAAAAGGCGCCTCGTGAGGAAAGAGGTTTCCCCTCCTTATAAGGCGCAGACCTTTCCGCTGCTTAGTCAGTATGGGACTAAATTTAGGCCCTTCCCACGTCAGTTTCCATGAGTTGGAGTTGGCTCATTTTATGGTGGCTTATAGTTACTTAAGATTGCAAGTTCGTGGCTTATAGTTACTTAAGATTGCAAGTTCGTGGCTTATAGTTACTTAAGATTGCAAGTTCATATATGGTGGAAATGGAAGAAGACTGGATGGAGCATGCCTTGTTCTCGCTTTCTCTAGCATGCTTGATCTGATTAGCCTTGGAGGCTGTAACATCAATTTCCTGAAGTCTATGCCTGAGCCACTTTTTCCCTTCTCTTCTCCTTTAATTATCTTCATGGGTCCAGGCTATGTGTTTCAACTGTAATCAACAACTTTGTGATTATATTCTAATATCTTGATGGGTTTTGGTTTGAGATGTTCTTCTGCTTTTCTTTACAATTTTCTCCTAAGCTCTTAGAATGATTTTATCTCCACTGAGGAGTAAGAGATGTTGCGTGTAAAGGGCTGATGAACCATTCAAACACAAATATGTTTTTTTGTAAACCACCCCCCCCCCCCCCCCCAAAAAAAAAAAAAAAAAAGTTTTCACCCTTGTTTTTTGTGGGACAGCAAAGAAACCGACCTTTTTGTTGTGGATTGAGTGCCTAAATTATCTATATCAGTGCTCATTGAATTACATATTAGTTATTCTAAAGAAGTTTCTTAGGTTGTTGGGTGTGAAAGAATAGTGATTTTTTGTAGGTTAGGCACATATCATTCTTGTTCTCTGTTGTTTGTTATTAAGTTTGTTTCTTTGGCCCGGTCCATTTTGTTTCATGAAAAGGGATGTCTTTTCTAGGTTGGTTAACCGAGCCAAAACAGAGGAAAAAACAATATAACAGATATAAATAAGAAAATGTCAGCTACGGAGGGTCATTGAAGGAATGGGTTTCAAATCTTGGTGGTTTCCATTTTCAAAACCTGCTGCAGCTGCATGGCCCTTCCTGCATGCCAAAGATTCCCCACAAATAGGAAGAATCCTAGAACAAGATGTGAGGCCACTAACCAGCTTTTAGGGGAGACATAATTGATTGCATTGATCTCAGTAGCTGTCCTACCCACTTTTTTGCTACTGTATTTCTTAGATGCATGTTTGCATTCTGCATGTGTTACATGGTTACATGCAATATTATGTTTTTGTTTGTTTCTTTCTTTCCATTTTTGGGGCGGGGGATGTATTTCTTTTACAACTATGGCTAGAGCAATCGATGCCTATTACAAAATCCTGCAAGAATTATGGTTTTTTTCGTGTTTCGATAAAACAGAAAGATGCACAACAGGCATAGTCATGTGACTGTTGGGGAAAAATTCTTCTTAAAACTTTATCTTCAGGACAAAGATTTGATGATGTTTTCTGCTTCTACAAGTATCTCACTGTTGTTTAATGGTCTACAGTATTCTACCTGGGGAGCCACAGAGAAGTATCATTTCTTTTTCTTTGGTCAGATGTATGGGTTTTAGCATGGTAAAGGGATGGAGAAAATGTCGGTGTTGCATTTAGTTTCTAGATCTTCTATTGATTATGATTCAATATCTTATAAAATGTCTCCAACAATCTGTATCTGTATATGAATCCTTAAATTCATTCATAGTCTGTGATGAATCTCTAGCATTGATGTCTATTAATTTACATGCAGACTAGTTGAATTGTTGCCCGAATCAGCTTTTTGGGGAAAAAATGCTTTATCAACATGGGTTGTGAAGTTTTGGTTTTGTGTAATTAGTGGCTAATTAGATTGAAGATTGTAACTTGATTTTTGACTTTTGTTAATTAAGTTCCACCTGGTTGTGCAGTAACACGATCCACATCCCTATTGATTTCTGTTGCTGCTGCCAAGTACTGGTAGAATGTGCAATAAAGGTTTTGCTGCAGTGCTTATTTGGAGTCCTCAAGGTCGGGAGGTTGGAGCACCGACGGCTCCCATATTGATTTTGTGGACTGTTTTTTCGTGGTGTTGATTGAAGAAATCAAAAAACAGGGAATGATTTAAAGCTTGATGACCAATTTTCATCTCATAAATGTGGGAAGAGTTTATGTACTAGGACAGAAGAGTAGGAATCAGTCGATTTGAAAGAGCTGTAAGCTAAGCAGCCAGGACTGGTAAGTGAAGCTGGATCCTGATAAGGATCGAGGATGCAATAAATTTTATGCTGTTCGCATTTCATGGTATTTGGATTATTGGCTTGGATCTGTCTAGTAAAATTTGGGCTTTTAGTTCTTACCCTTTTGTTCATGAGAGAGGGAAATAATCAGGGTTGATGGAGGAATTATCAGTATAATAGCAAGGTGAATTGTCTAAATATATAAAGTGATCAATATGCAGGAATTATAATTTCAAAATAGTCACTTGATTTGGGGTTTGGGATGCAATTAAATTACATTGTGAGTTAGCAAATGCTTTAATTTACCAAGCTTTTAAAAATCCTCTTGCCGGCACTTAATTTTGATGAAGGTAGAAAAATAATTACTTAATAGTTTGCCCTTACAATTGGAACCACAGAATAAATATTCAAGAACTGGGGCTTTTGTTTTCATTTCTTAATGGTCTTCTTGTCTAGAATTCCCGGCTGTGCTTGGTGCTATATATATTTTTTTAAAATATTCTTAGTGTTTCCTGATAAACCTGAAGCATTATTGATTTTGTCCAGGATCGTCAAAAGCTTTTGAGTTCAGTCTTTCAACATGCAGAGGTGGTGCAACTCAATGCTAGCTTTCTTGTTGAGTCTAGAAAGATTAGCTGGCCATCTTATTGCAATCAAGTACAGCAGGAGCTAAGAGCATTTATTTTTCAGTAGATATATGTGTTTTATTACAAAGACCTTTGACATTCAGATTTATTATTTCAGTGTTTCGGCCATCTTCTGACATAATAATGAAAATTTAATTATATTGGTACATCTTTTTAGTTTTGATCAAACAGAATATCTCAAGCATGAGTGACTAAAGGTCTTTCTTTGTTACTTGGAAAATCATTAATTATCTCGAGCCAGTGTAGTATGGCTGTTGGTACTTAGCAAAAGAAGAATGGTAGCGTTGGGAAAAATTGGTCCGGCCCGACATAATTATATATATTTTATATGTTAACTATATTAATTAATTATGTATTATAATAATAAAGTTTTATACTATATGCTAATGAATATATCAATGTTGGGACTGTTCGGTGGGCCTGGTATTGGCCTTTCAGGATTGTGCTGGGGCTTGCGGAACGGGCCTGAACGTATATGTCGGCCCAAAGTTTTACTGTAGATGTCGGCCCAATTCCAGCCCAGCCCAACATTTGATCCGCTCTAGTTGCTGCTTGCTCTACAGCAACACATGCTGTTGAATATAAGCAAAATTTCTTTCTGGATCTAATGGATATGTTCTCCTCTATTTCTTTCGTTCTTTCCTTTCTTCTTACCCCAAGGAAGCATGGCTTGAAGTTTTTGAAAGTCGGCAAAAACACAAAAAAATCCTCCCATAAACTTCTCGAAAGGAAAAAAAAAAAAAAATCTATCTTTAATTTGACTCTATGATTGATGATAAGGTCTCAGAGCTCCAGCTTTCCTCTTGGCCACAGTCTATCCACAAAGTATCCTATACTTTATGCGAACCACCGGGCGTTGTGACATCAATTAGGTCATAAACACTGACTTATTTCTCACATTTGAAAGCAGAAAGCTACTTTATGTATCTGATAATGATCTTATGGGCATTCTAGCATCAATTCTATTCTTGTTACTGCCAACGAACACAACTTTATCCAGATGCTTGAAGATGTTTATTAACAACTATAGATTTGATCATGAGCTGATGACGGGAAGGTTGCATCACACGGGGTGATTTCATACATTGCTATCAACTTTTTAAAGGGAATTGTCAGCACCAGGTTGTACCTTTGAATTCAGTGCATACACCAAGATATGAGGATTTTTGACAATCAAAGTACATACTATCATGTAGTGTTTGTCTCAAGTGGCTTGGAACGTTACTTTCTTCGACAAGATCTGCAGTTCCTGTAATTTATGGGAATCAATCTTGAATTCATCAAGGCGTTCCACATCGAACTTGATCAAAGAAATTTGCTAAGTCAACATGGCTCTACCTTATTAACTAATCGAACACAAACAAATGAACATTTGCTACCTGCTATTATCTTGTAGGGTGACGACGGGTAATGGAATGCCTAATCCCTTTTAGCTCGTGCTCAATTGATTCGTCTTTTTGGAATTTTAACCGTACAAGAAAATGTAAAACCTCAATACCAAGGTTGAAAGTGAAAAAATTATATATAAGAGATTGAAACCGAAAAAACGGTTCAATGATCATGGTATATTTTATCATTTTCTAGAGTGATAATATGGCATTTTCTATAATAAAATAATATTCTTGGCTGAATGATCTATCTCAATCCTTTATTTAAGCATGTTCTTGACCCGACGGGACCATGCTATCAAGTTATCTCCTTGTTCTGAATTGGTAAAGCTAACATAATTCTTAAATCGATCGACATTGTCTTCTCCTTCTTCTTCTGCGGCTGCTGCTGCTTACGAGAAAAAACGAGGTCAAAACTCTAGCGACACTATTTTCATGTAGTTGATCTAAACCTGTCCATCAATAACATAAACTTGGTATTGATATGAAAGGGACCAATCATATTGGCTTCTCCCCCATTATACCCAAATGATGCAATGAAATGAAGCTTTAGGTGGGAGCAAACATATTCTTTGGGGCAGGTAAATTACTTGTTTCCTATAGGCCCAGGGCTTACCTACTGAACGTCATGCCATCCCTTGTGGGTCAAGGCTGCGCTGTAATTATTTGGTGTTCTTGAATACAGATTGCTCAGTCAATAGAGAAATGCCAAGATGACATGTTTATTCGACGTTAAAAAGCTTTATAGCAGAAAAAGAACAATCATTAAGTATGTTTCTTATCAATCCGATCACTTCTCTTTGAAAAAAGAGCACTTGTATTTGCATGCATGATCCTGCACTAATTAGGAGTTGATCAAAATAGCAAGGAATCTTCTTGCAACTCAAACTGCAACAAGAAGTTACCACACATTTCACAGATAACAAATTCTCATTAGAGAGAAAGAGAGAGAGAGAGAGAGAGAGAGAGAGAGAGCCGATAAGCTAGTCAATGGCTTGTAGCTAAAGGAATGGTTCGTACCTAATTAGTAACTAATAGTGTGACTTTTGTTTTGAAGGAGGATAGGAAAAATATAGTCAAATTAGAAGGATGCCTCTTCAAGTATACGTACGTTTTCTCGCTAGCTGATGTTACAGTTGAAGACCACCTCATTGCAAGGCAAGAACCTACCAACTTGAATATTACAGCAATATCCATATAATGTCCACATGGGATGCCTTGCGTGTAAATAAAGTTCCAAACCATATTAAACTCATCAATGTCAAGCCTTCACATCCAGTAGCTAGCTATTTCTCCAAGCCACAAGCCGCCTCCTACTCCAACTAACTTATTTTTAAGTAATAAATTAACTGTTTAATTTTATCAGATACCTCATTAAGGCTTCTTTCTCATTTCCTTTTGGATGTGGGGCTTCTCAAGTTGCATAAAACTAAAGATAGGCTCGGTACGTACAAGAGAATTCAACAAACGATTAACAGTATAACAAAACTAAAGAATGGCATCTCGGTACCAAAAATAACAAATAAAAAAAAATATCATCCCATCAGGGTTTTACACAAGCCTTGGCTTTGTATACATTTACTAATGTTTTTTGTTGGTAGCTTCTATTTATTGAAATCAAAATCTTTTGAAAGTGTGACAAATTCATGAAGCCAGTGTTAAAGCTTTCTACGCGCAGATAATTCCTTCTTCTCATGGTTGGGATCTCTGCTCTACGATGCACTCGACCATGATATTTGGCTGCAAGAGCAGAAAAGCATGTTAATATATATATATATATATATACATATAGATAATCAAACATATCGACATAACTAGAAAAGCTATTTAATCAGTTAAAATATGGGTTATTGTTATGGGCGAACATCAACAGTTGTACAAGGAAAATAGAAAACTAGATGACTTACTCTAGAAAATCTTTCCAGCTGAGATCATTGTCCGGGCCATCTAGATTTAGTCCTTCCCAATCCTCAAATGGAGTTGAGGCAGTTGAGTTGATTGGATCTTGCTTTTGATCTGCTGAGGCATGCTCCGGGGAGGTTGATACCAATGAAGGGGTGGAATGGGAAGTTGGAATGGCATTAGAATTGAATACTGGATGTGTGCTTTGACCATTGCTTTCCATTGCATGCTCGGTGAATGAGCAAGAATCACTGAACTTTGCCACCATTTCTTGTCCCTCGAGAGTATTGCTTGATTCGGGGTGAGCCTGAAAGCTATTGGATAACTGCGGGATGCGTAAACCCGAGAGGCCTGAAGTCACCGGGATTTGATTCTGAGGAAGGCCGAGGGAGCCGTCCATCACTCCCTCGAGCTGGTGGTTCATTTGGAGGAGATCGCTGAACTGGTAGTTCTGAAGGGAGGCCGAACCCAAAAGATTCCTTGCGTCCGCATCCAAAGGAGAAGTGATACTCGTGAGCTGGATAAGGCTTTGCAGGATTTGGAACCTGGCTAAGTTTGCAGCATCTGCTTGCAGCCTAAGAACATTATCCAAAGGGGCGGTCAAGTTGCCAAGGTTCTGAGCAGCTGCAAGAAGAGGAGGAAGCATTGCGAGGAGATCGAGATCGGCTTTCGGTCTATGGGTGACCGGGTCGATACCCATGAGGAGGAGCTTCTTCCTCAGATGGGTGTTCCAATAGTTCTTGATTTCATTATCCGTTCGTCCAGGCAGCCGGGTGGCCATCATAGACCACCTGCAAAAAGTTAGACAAAAGTAGAGATAATTTTTGCAAAATTTATGACCAAATTAATTTCATCCGAAGCATATTTCTCTAAGAAGAATTTTGAAAATTTTAATGCTAATTCATCAAGAATACATAACAATGAGTTCTGATTCATTGCCAAAGGTGGTTTTGAATCAATAGTTTATTCTCCTATGGATTTTTTTGATCTTACTATTCAACTCGAGAGCTAATAATAGTTATCATTTTTTTTTTTGCAATCCACTGTCATGGTAATGGATAGCTAGAATGGCAAAGCATGGCTTCGAAAAGTGAAGAACCATATCAGCGGATATACCAACTTTACAAAATATATGCAAAACAAAAAGGAAGCTGTGGATTACTTGTTTCCAAGGACCGAATGGAGGTGGATGATGAGCCGTTCTTCATCCTCTGAGAACTTCCCCCTCTTGATATCCGGTCGGAGGTAGTTTGTCCATCGGAGGCGGCAGCTCTTTCCGCACCGATTCAAGCCTGCGTTCTGCGGGAGATTCTTCCAGTTTCCATGGCCATGATTGTGAATGTAGTCTACTAGCTTCCTGTCCTCCTCCGGAGTCCACGGGCCCTTCTTCACGCCGACCTTATCACAGCAAGGAGACCTTCCCATAGATCCCTGCAATACTAAATTGCAACAGAAACGAAGTTAAAGAGTCTGTCAGAGGTGCAAGTCTCTCTTCTTTGCTTTGGGGATGAGATAACAAACCAACCTTAGACTGAAAAGGAATGAGAGAGTGCCAAAGTGAAGGTTTTAGTTTTGGAGGATTGAACAGGTGATCTGTCCCCTGGTTTTATAGGGTTCTGGGCTGAACCCAGTCTTATTTTTCCAACGTGACACATGTAGTTTAGCCTTGGGTCCAGCTTGCCCTTCAAACGTCACCCATGTATACAATTTTTGGTTGTTATTGTCCATTTCGAAAAATAAACATCAAGAGCTTGTTTGGTTTGCGAGAAGCATTTTTCCTCTTCAAAATATAATTTCTAAAAAGTAGATTCCTGAAAAAAGGATGCCTAAAAAAATACTTTGAGCATATTTGGTTGACAATGGAAAAGTGACAGATTTCCAGAGTGCTTATGTTTAGTTGACCATCCACTTTTCTGAAAAAGTTATGTGTAATTCCTATTAATTATACCCTTAATAAAAATTAGATAAATTAGGTATTTAATGACTCTTTAATACTGAAGGATTTTTTTGAGAAAAAATAAAAATGGAGTGATTTCCGGCTCACGGGAAAGTAACTTTTCCATGTTTCTCATGGAAAAGATTTTTCTATGAAACATGGGAATCATATTTCCATGAGAATCATATTCAACTTTTCTATCTTTCTCTTTTGAAAACTTCAACCAAACAAGAGGCATCTCATTACTATTCCGTTGACCATACTTTCTCCTCTTATTTTTCCGCAAACCAAACGAGCCCTAAAGAAGTTTAAGAAAAGATAACGGAGCATTTATAAAATCCATGTAGAATGTTCTGCAGGCATTTTTTTCTCTCTTTTCTCCCCAGCTTTGCCTTCCAAAGTTTTAGAGGAGATGATAGGGTGGACTCTGGGGTTTTTGGGAAATCTAGGAGTGCTTGGTCCCTTGCACCGTAAGGGAGCCTTGGGGCTTTTCTGAGGTATGAGAAGGTGGCACGTAAACAAGAAAAAAACGGGTGGGTTAGGTTCGCAGCCTGCCAATTGGGTTTTTGCCCAAGCAAAGGGGGACTATATATCCCTCTCTAATGTCAGCATATTTTTCTTGTTTTTTGTTTTGTTTTGTTTTTTTAGGAGATGAACAGTTTAGGATTAGGGGTAGGGTAATCAAATCTAAACCTAAGTTGGGCATTTTTTTTTTCAAAGACAAAGCTAGGTTATTCTTGCATAGGGAGGGACCGATCAAGGCCCCAACTCTCCTAATTAGTTGAACAATGATATTGATGTGTTAACGGAGCTGTTCTAACTAATATTATTAGCGAATACACTTAGGGTTGCAGAATGCCAAATTATGGGATAATTTGACGATTTCTTTAAATCATTAACCTCGAAAAATGATTGTAGAAGAAAATAAATTTTGCCATGTTTCGTTGGTCAAAAAATTACTCTAAAAAATGGCATAAAAAAATTATTATGTTTAGTTGGAGGTAATCTTATATGCAAATAATATATGCATTTACCAAATTTTAAATATTTCTCTTAAATAAATAATTCAAGTAACAATATATATACTTTTTGTTCAGTTCATTTATTGGCCATTTATGATCCATTTTTATAGAGGTTAACAATACGGGCCACTTTAAATATTGAAATATATTTACATTAGTTAATAAATATTTTTTAAATTAGTTATTTATATATTAAAAATATATTTATTATTATAGATAAATTTTAATACTTTTAATTTTTTATTAAGTAAATATATTTAAAAACAACCACATCGTTAATTGATTAATTTGGAAAAAAATTAAATTATTACATAGAAAATTAGAAATTTGGATTTAGAATAATCGAATGTTGAGGTACCATGTATTTTGCTTTCATTTGTGGGTTTCAATGAAAAAAGTAGGGGCATTTTCATCGAGTAATGATAATTTCAGATTACAGTTATCTGACATGGAAAAAAATACCATATTTTGGTGGTATTTATTTTATCTTCTTTCTCAGTAAAATAAGTATGAGACCTATCATTTATTTTACCATCTCTTCTTTTTGTACCAACTATGGTGATCTGATATAGAATTTATTTTTTCATAATGGATTACCCCCAATCAAACGAACCCTAGTATGAGTGCCAAATTAAGGAAGATAATGTAAGATTGCCTAATATTGGCATTAACATTTGCTCTAAGCTTAGACCAATGCCACAGATCTCAGTAAAAATTTCTTATATCATTCTACATTTGTCTGTTGACCATGCTTGCTAACTTTATACTTCCATCATCATATTTCATGGGTCCATACAAAACCTATGCAGTCGATCTATACATGATTCTAGATTTAGGGTTATTTAGCGGAAGATATACTTATGTTCATGGTTGCATATAGGTTTAGCCTGCAGAAATGATAAGCACGAAGAACACTGTTTCAGTTTGAACTGGGTTTTTTCTTTAGTTGCTCAAAAGTGGTATAATGACAAGAATTTCCCTAATTCTTTTACGTTCTTTTTGCGTATTGACCTTAGTTTCCCCTTTGAAAGATGACTTCTTGGTTTTCACAGAACCTGAAAAGAGTTCTTCTCATAAGAAGGTTCACTTAAATCAGAAGTTTTGAGAAGCAGTCGAACAATGTCTCCATGAAACTTACCCATATATTATTTGGTGCTGTGCTAGCTTTTTTTTTTTTTTTTTTTTGAGCATGTGTTAACTCATTTTGTTGCTCTTGGCTGTCACGCCCCCGCCTACGCGGAGCACGTGAGGCACCAGTGCCCACTTGGGGGCCACATGAGGGAGGAACACAGGGCTCCCCTGCCAGATATTGTCCGGCGGTTTTGTTTTCTATCCAAAACGCGTCTGCAGGATTAGGAGACACCCGTCTCATATGCCCAGGCTCTAGAACAAATCTTTCCGATGTGGAACTATTGGACCTCACACCCTTCCTACCATCGGACAAGAGTCGTCCTCGGCTCTGATACCAAATGTCACGCCCCCGCCTACGCGGAGCACGTGAGGCACCCAATGCCCACGTGGGGGCCACATGAGGGAGGAACACAGGGCTCACCTGCCAGATATTGTCCGGTTCTAGAGCTTCACGCAAGCATCCTTCACCCCTTCCCGATTTTGTTTTCCATCCAAAACGCGAATGCAGGATTAGGAGACACCCGCCTCATATGCCCAGGCTCTAGAACGAATCTTTCCGATGTGGGACTATTGGGCCTCACATTGGCTACTCGTTGGTTCTTCTTTTATGATCATCTTGTTCTCTCTTAAATTCATTAGTCTCTGTCGGGCAGTTTTGAACTTTACTTTCTCTTGTATCCTGAAGTGTTCCTTTAAGAGCCGTCTAATTTTATTATAGTTTGTACTAAAGATGGCCAACAATCAGCTGCTCAGTTATAATCATAGTTATAAAGAATTGTATTTGTTCTTATTTTAATTTTTTTGTCTTGAGTTCATATATTTCTCCTTGCTTCTCACTAAGTTACCATTCATGATTGTGTCAAGTAAAGTATTTTTCAGTCTATATTTCCAATACACATAGTTACATAATTATTGTTCTTATATAATTTGCAACCTTTCCTTCATTTTGTGTCATTTAAGCTTTCCATCACGACCATCGCTTCTAATAATCCATTATTATAGTCACGTGTTTTTCTGAAACCTGCCCATAGTTGTAATCAAGGAATTTATCTTTGATTTTCTCAAAAGAAAAAAAATTTAATTTTGATCATCGGACCAAGTAAAAGATATTTGAGTTGATAACTAAGAAAAGCTAGTCACCACTATCATGGTTGTGTTATTTGCAGTCAACAGCTCCTAAAATTTTATCCAAATTATGGAGAAGTTCGAAAATCACTGTACTGAAACTATTATTGTTCAATCTCTCCATGAATTAGGAGGGGTTGTGTTTCCAAAAAACTTAAGAACACAAAAAAAACAAAAAAATCGTTCAGTTAACGCCTCAACATAAATACCAACCAGAGAAGTCTCCATGATCGGTCGAGTTGGCACGAACAGTCCGAGCTCTTAGGTTTCTTGATCAGATACTACTCTCGATATCATCAGTGCCATCGTCATGACTGCTGTCATCATCACGAGCCTTCATGCACCATCTCTACATTTTAATTTCTTTCCCATTTTCTCCAACATTGCTATTTATTGGTTTAGCTCCCTCACCCAACAATGTTTATAATAGTAGAGGCGGCCAACCTCCACAGCCTTTTGATCTGAGGGGAATTAGCTAACAAGAATCCTCACAGATGCATTGGATTAGGCAGTGAGAGAAAAGAATAAAAGTAGGATTACCACTTGAAAATGTCATCTGTTTTCGAATTGACTGAATAAAGAAGTCATCTTTTAGCAGTCTGGAGATCTTTAGGTTAATTATTATGCAACTACTCTTCATCCCAAGTACGAGACCAATCTCATGTCTGCTTCTCATTTGGTGGCACTAAATACCCAGGAAAGAAAAAAAAAAAAAAGACATAGATGGACAGAATTGTTTTATTATTTGTAAGTTGTAACAATTATTGGAACATCCGTGATCCTGCATGAGGATTAGGTGCTGGTTTTTCTTCTGTCAAGGGTCATAAGGGATTGATACCTTCCCCCCTCCCCTCCTTTTGCGTGTGTTTTAACTAATGACACATGGAGTCATAGTTCTCATATTTATATGTGTCTTCTTGTAGTAGATGTAAAATTAACTTGCTTACATGGTTAATGTAAAATAATCTTCGTTATGTAGCCGCTCAATTTTTTATTTAGATTTTCTTTTTATTTATTACCGGTACTTTCTAGAATACCCAGCGAAAATCTTAGCTTTGCAAACATGATTGAAGAGTAGATCTTCTCGTAGTTTATTAAATTAACAGGTTATATATTTGTGGAAGAAACCAAGGTCATGCATACCTCGAACGTGGTATCATGCAGTCATTATTTGGAAGAAGAGTCATCTTGTATTTAAGAATGACGCATGCATAAGAGGATCAGGAGAAGATTATTGATATTTTACAATTTTCAATTAAGATGATGATTTATAATTAGCGTAATCTGCACTGGATATTTCCGTCATTTTCTTGCTGTTGAATGAATCACAAGTAGGCTTAGAACTGACTGGGATACATGGAAGATTACCCATCCATACGTCTGATAACTAATAACAGGTAGGTAGTTAATAATACGTACACATTGTCAACATGCATAATCAATTCTCTCCCTCTTTAGTTGTAGGTGATAGGAAGGAGATTTATTTTTGTATGGTTTAGATTCCTATGCATGTGTTGTGGTGAGGGCCTGAATTTAGTCTCACATTGACCGAGTAGCGGAAAGGTCTGTGAGGGCCAAGTTCCTTTCCTCTCGAGGTGCCTTTTAAAGGGCAAAACCGTGAGGGATGGCTTCTACCGTGAGCTTAGCACCAGGTGCGATCTACGATCTCCAAAGTGAACAATACCTCGCGAGGGATACAGCTCGCTTTTTCTACTCGGATCAGTGTGTGGACTGTGCTGTTGCTCAGGCAAAATCCGGCAACAGATGGCGCATCAGGTAGGGGTACCCTCCCCCACCCTCTCTCTAGGACTGGGGGGCTGCCTGGATAAAACCGGCACAAGACCTTCCTGCTAGGAGGGCTGTGTTGTGGTGAGGGCCCGAATTTAGTTCCACATTGACCGAGTAGCGAAAGGGTTTGTGCCTTAAATGAAGGGCCAAGTTCCTTTCCTCTCGAGGCGCCTTTTAAAGGGCAAAACCGTGAGGGGTGGCTCCTACCGCGAGCTTAGCGCTAGGTGCGGTTTACGATCCTTAAAGCGGACAATACCTCACGAGGGACGCAGCTTGCTTTTCCTGCTCGGATCGGTATGTGGACTGTGCTGTTGCTCGGGCAAAACCCGGCAACACTATGAAATTAAGGCAGCTGCTATCTAATGAGAATTAAGATTGCATGGACACGGTTAGGAGAATCAGATTTAAACGTATATCCAGCTATCTAACTCGGCAAAAACAAAAAAAGTTGATAAGATAAATTATATTTTTAACTAAATTTTACATTTGTACACTTAAATGATGGTTTTTTAAACATTAAAAATATTAAAAACATATTTTTTGTCAAAATCTGTCAATATATGTTTCTAGGTCAAAATTTAGGTTACAAGAACAATAATATTTTGCAAAGTTGCTTCAGTATGTGCATCCTTTAACAAGTTTGAACATAGAAGAGCAAACTCATTGTTGGAAGAGTTGAACTCTTTTCTAATTTTAAACATAGCTACCAAAAAGATTTATAAGTATCTAAACATCTGATGCATATCTGACTCAGATGCATATCCATGTTACGTTCTCTACACAATTGTTAATTTGTATGGTTGACTGAGGTGCCATGCTTAGTGCAAAATAAAATTTTGGGCAACATCTTGATTGACATGGTGGTAATTTATAATCTTTTGCAACCCATTAGAAACAATCCTATCTAATATATTGCTTAAGTTATCAGTTCGATATTACAAATAAAAAGCTCCTCTATATAGAATATATGCAAGGAGAAGAACAAGAATTTTAAAATTGTCAATTCATTAGATATCTCTCAAGACATCGGCACTACTATATTCTTTGCAAAACACAATGCAGCATATCTTTTTCAACCTTCTTACCTATAGTATATGGATTGGTTGAGGAAAGTTGAAACTACGGATGCAAGTGACGATTAGCATGACTACAGACTCTGTACTCCCGAAGTATTTGCAAATGAAGGGAGAAGTTAGTAAACGAAGATTTTTTGCAATGCATTGTCTCTGACATCTGACTTCCTCGTCATAAGATCTTTGGGTGATTTTCTTTTCAGATTATTCAAACTTCTTGTCTTTTTTGAAGCTAATACTTCTAATAATACTTTCCATGCTACATTCAAGCACGAAATGGGCACCAATATAATTCTATCCAATGAATGCAATAATAGTAGATCGGTTCTAACCGTGGGCGAGAACTTGCTTCTTAAGATCAAATTTAAAACAACTTGTCTGTCCTACATCCGATCAACATTGACATTGTTTTCTTACTATTAGTCATATTCTAAGAGAAAATGAAATATTGCATGACCGGGGTGTATATATAATTATCTAGGAATTCTAGTCTTGTAGTGGCACAATTAATTGCATCCTAGCTACTCTAGCTTATCCCAAAACAATAAAATTTTACTTTAGACTTTGCGGATCTTTCCTTCTTTCTCCCCTTCTTTCTTCTTGGTGTAAACATAGTATATTAATTTTAACTTAGTTGCTTACTTGTTCAGAACCAATGTAGTAGTTGAACTGAACAGTTAGGGATATACATTGTTATATCGGTAATCACAGACACCCTCTTGCTTTTCATTCAAACTTGTCTCCCTCCGGGCATCGAGCATGGTCCTGGTAACATCATCTCACACAAATGGTCAATGTGGGCATAATCAAAATAGTATTCTTTGTGCCATTCATTTACTCTCTCTTCATCTTATCAAAATGTGGTCTCTTATGAATAACAAATTAAGGATGGTGAAACCGTTCCACAATTACTCAACCAGGAAGCTTCCTGCAATCCAGTCCGTGTTATTACTTAAAAGAGTTTACTTCTCCAACTTTGCTACATGGAAGGACGACTTTGGACCTCAAAACGAAGGCTGACGAGAGGACTTCCCTGGTCTTAATCGATTAGAATAGATCGTTTTAGGTCCAGTGGTTTGTTAATATCCAGACTCATGGTTTCGTAAGTGACTTTACCATTGGAGTAGTGGCCTAAAATTGCACATGTTCAGGTTTAGTGTCTCCTTCGATGAGAACCTCGAGTTCCAGAATGGAAATTCCTACGTTGCATGCGAACTTAAGCTTGCACTGCAATAACCTTGACGGAGCGTTAATTGAATTGATTCTTCTATACTTTATTTTTTTAAATGCAATAACCCACTTAAGATAAATTCCATCTTTTAGAAATACTAAGAGCAGGAAGCCTATGAAATCACTCCATTATTAGTACATGGTCATGTTTTCGTTGTTCTTTGAGCGGCCTTCGTTCCTATCTCCAAATCAACCCAAAATGTCTCGATTTGGTATGCGTTTCGAATCCAGTAAGTTTTTCTTTCTCAACAGAAAATGTCCGGTAAAAATTTCAGTGTCTTGCATGTTCCACTCCACCAAGTAATTATATTCCTTTCTTTTCATTAGATTAATCTAAGTTGGTATCAAGAAAGGGAGAAGTCCATGCATGCACCTATTCATACAAAATAGCTATAGTTGATATTTACTTGTTCAACTAGAAGTGCGTGCATGGACCATATAAAGAAAAGGACAGGGATCAGCTCTCTCTCTCTCTCTCGTACTGCAATGGCGTATTTATGAATTAAAAAAGCATGGGACCAAAATTAAAATTAGCATTCTATGATTTCAGGGTGCATGGAAATATTATAAGGAGGCAAGTGGCACTAATGCTTCAGACCAGTTATTAAGTTAATATCTCTCTCAGGGAAGGGAATCCAATTCTTGTACTTCTTAGCATTGTTAGTTATCGGTAGGTCCTCCCTCTCAAAATAAGAGGATTCCACCACTTGTATCGGTCATTTTCATGGTGGTAGATACACTGAAGTTGGAGCATAATCCATTGGTCTTGCCTACATGAATGAATCTGAAAATTTCTACTGGAGGCAGCCTTATTCTCATATCAAAATCACCATTAACGTATCTTACTAATAAACCTATTAACCATTTGCTGCAAATGAACTTTTACCAGGAAATTTCCTATTAAAAAAGCGAGGACCATTTGCTGCAAATGAAATCATAGAATGCTAATTTTTTTTAATTTTAAGAATTGGTTCAATTCATCCTCCAAACCAACTAAACTGGGGAGGCGGAAATGAAATTGTAGGGTGAGGAAAATCACTTGCCTCCTTATAATATTTCCATGCTCCCTGAAATCATAGAATTCTAATTTTTTTTAATTTTAAGAATTGGTTCAATTCATCCTCCAAACCAACTAAACTGGGGAGGCGGAAATGAAATTGTAGGGTGAGGGAAGGGGGAAGCTCCAGGAAGGCTTCGCTCGCTCGCTCAATTCGCTCTAACGCTCGTTTACGAGTGGAGTGATACAGCCCTTATTGAAGTAGGGCGAGGCCTTACTACACGAGCTCGTAAGTCAAGCACGGAACGAGCCTTGTCTACGAAGCTTCGCTTCCTCGTCTTGCTTGCTTCTGGCGAAGCTTAACGCACTATAACATAGGCATTCTGGTATGGTAGGAAGACTCCTTTTAAGGCTGACCACTACATAGGAGCGATAGCGAAGCCAAGCCGTCAAAAGGCGAGCAGCCCTTATAGCAATAGCAAACGGCCTACTTATAGCCCTTTTTTTTTTCTTATTTTGTTTAGGCGCCCCTTCTTAGTAAATTAGGGCTTCGCCCTTGGAGCTCGATTTCGACGGGGCCTATCTTCTTCTTTAGAAGTACCTCGCCCGTTATACGATGAAAAGCCGTTCAGTAAGCTCTCGATAGCCATTTGCTAGTTGGACTTATGACTCTCCCCGGCGGGCGGATAGAAATTACGGAGGGTAGCTTGCCGGCAAAGGACATGTATGGTAGATATGAATATTTATTTCAGAGTCTAACTTAGTTAGATGAGTGTCATTATTGTTAGGTAATGTACCTACAAAGAGGACTATTACCAGAGCCATCTTGGTATTACAGTCCAAGATATGGGACTGATGCATCTAGATAGCGTCGATCTCAAGATCATATTTTGATGGTTGAGAGAGTAGGGAGCGGTTCACTAGTGGAGGCATGGGATGATCTAATCATTAAAAAGTGGAGTATTCGCCAAAGAGCTCTGTTAGAAAGGAGTAACGAGAGAAGTTGGGTGGAGCATGAGATTAAGATAGGTGTGGCTTACTAAAGAAACATAGGTCATTGCGAGCAAAGTCTGTTTTGGACAAATCATCCTATAAAACCATATCTGCTGAGGTTTTGAAGAAGAAACGCTTACCAAGGTTTAAGCTGGCGTCTAATGTCTCCGTTTCCGTTTATACTCCTTATCCGATGAATCTATCGTCTACACTGTCTTTTTTCTCCTGTGATGAATTTTCTTGTTTTGAACCAACTAAACTGGGACTATGCTAATAAAAATCACCATTAACGTATCTTACTAATAAACCTATTAACCATTTGCTGCAAATGAACTCTTACCAGGAAATTTCCTATTGATATCCTTTGCATAGTCCTAGGCATCCGAGAAACTATCATTAGAATCTATGCGTGCATGTTTAAACTTTGGATTTTATGCATTATTCTGGAGCATTATATGGTGATAAGACTTGATCTGTCCTCAACTTCTTCAAGATGAACTCTAAAGTTCGTCCATCAAATGGTTACAATCAAATTCACACTTCAATAATTAAACTGATGTTTCCTTGATCTTTTTTTTTTTTTCCGCACTTCTAGCAAAAGCAGAAATTTGTGAGGTTCTAACTCATCTCCAGATTACTCTTCCCTCAAACCCCGTCCAGCTTCTTAACTGCTGCTCTGTACCAAGATTATGACAAATGAAGAGGACAGAATGTGACATGCATACATGCACTTGGACAAGATGAAATCTGCATGCACTATTCCTTTTTTTGTCTTTTTTCACTGACAGGTTTATATGTGATATATATACATGCATCTAACGCTAGCACTTTACATAAATTCTGCAGCATGATTAGATTTTTTGAGGAACCGTAATATTAAGAAGAAACAACATTGGAGAGTTTGGAGTATCAGAGAGTGACCTTACCAATTACATAAGATTTGATTTTACCATGCTTCCTCTTCTACGGAACCTGTTTGATGTCGATGCCCAATGAAGTCGCAGTTTACACAAAGGACTAAAAATAGGAGTACAAAAGGGAAGAGCAGGATGGCAGCTACTAGGAAGTTCAAGTGCTTTGCTCATTGCTTCGACCACAAGGCTCTGTTTTACATAAGGCAGGTTCTTTAAAAGTTCTCAAGAATATTGACCCAAGAAGATATAAATTTATACAGTCCCGCATAAGGTCTTGGCCAAGTTCTTGTAATAGACCCACCAATTCTAATAAGTCACCGCTCACCAAAATACATTCACAAGAAGTTACTTTCAGCTTGCTGATCCTTCTAAGATTTGAATGAACTATAATACTGACCTAATTGAAGTCTATTCCTGAGATCAAAAATCTTTGTATGCCAGATGCCGGGGCTTTAAATAAACTTCATTTTGTGTTGTTTCTTTCCATACAATTTTCCTTAAAAATACACCCTAATTGATCAAGGGGCAAACAGAGTCAAAAAAAAAAGGTACAACTAAATTCAATGTACTTTATGATCATGATAAAATAAACCTGAATATCTAATTATACATACCCATACAATGATATCTTGATCGGAGACATACATCAAATATAAATAATGCACCAGAAACCAAACTTACTAGTCCAAAATACTTTCCTTTTCACAAAAAAAAAAAAAAAAAAAAAAAAGTGGGGAGGGAGACTAACCAAAACCCCATTCACGGTGCAAGTTCGGACTGCAAAAGAATTATCCGGTATAAATATTATTATTAACACCAATAATATTTTCACAGATTGGATGGAGCAAGAAAAGAAGAGGAGTGAAGGATTTAATACTATGAAACACAACTCAAATGTATATGAATGAGGTCAGTTCAGTTGTGTAAGCCACGGTCACCAACTGTCAGCAGTTAATGCAGATGACTTGAGACCTGATCTCACATGGTGTGTGCCAGTCATGCTTCAGAGAGTTATGGTATGATTGTGGCAAACACGGCGGAATAGACTGCTAGAGTAGGTTATTTTTGCTGCTGCTGCCGCTGCTGCAAGCTGATCAATTTGAAATAGGCCCCATTCTTATTCTCCACCAGGGTTGAATGGTCCCCTTGTTCTATGATCTTCCCATTCTGCAACACCGAAATAACATCAGCATTCTGGATAGTAGATAGCCTGTGTGCTACCATTACTGTGGTGCGATTCTTCATGACCCTATCAAGTGCCTGCTGGACCACACGCTCTGACTCGACATCAAGCGCACTTGTGGCCTCATCAAGCAGCAGGATGGCAGGATTCTTGATAATGGCTCGGGCAATAGCGACGCGCTGCTTCTGCCCACCTGATAGTTGGACTCCTCTCTCCCCAACTTTTGTCGAGTAGCCTTCTGGGAGGGCACTGATGAAGGAGTGGGCATTTGCGAGCTTGGCAGCCTCAATAACCTCTGCCTCTGTGGCACCATCCTTACCATAGAGGATGTTATCATAAATACTCGTGGCAAAGAGTGCCGGCTCTTGTTGAACAAGGCCTATGTGCATCCGGAGGGATTTCAGCCTAAGTTTTTTAATATCTTTACCTGTAAGAATTAAATACGTAAGTAGAAATTGAACCAAACATGTGGAGTGTATGTATCAGTACGAGAAAAAAGAAAGTCTAGAGGGCAGACCGTCAATCAGCACTTTTCCTGCGGTTGGGTCATAAAACCTTAGTATCAGCGCTAATACAGAGCTCTTGCCTGAACCACTTGTCCCCACCAATGCCATGCTCTTCCCGGCCTTCACTTTAAGATCAAAGTCCTTGAAAATGATAGCTTCAGGCCTAGAAGGATAGCAAAACTTCACTCCCTTCATCTCGATCGCTCCCTCAACCCTTCCCACATCCTCCCCAACATCACCTAAGACCTCAGTCTTCCTGTCGATCACCTCAAACACTGATCCCACCATTTGATTTCCTTTAATAATATCTGGGGCTAGCGCTAGTGTCTCTCCCATGGCTAATGCCGTAACTATCAGAACCATGAATGATTTCATGACAGACTTAAAGCTGGCAAGCTCTTTGCCCATGAGAACTGACCCATACCTGCAAAAACACAGACCATTTCTTAGCAACTATCCATGTAAAAGATCTGGATGATAAAGCAGGCAGGGGAAGATTTACCCTAACCAAAACTGCAGCAGGAACTAGCACAACAAATACTGACCTAATCCAACCTAGCAATTTGACCCAATGACATATCTTTTAAAATTTGCATCCAGATCAGTTCAATTCACTTTAAATACAAGGGATTTAGGCTGGAATCTTTACTCGATACGCAGTTGGGCTGAGTCTGGATCCAGTAAACCATGAACTAAACCTCATCTGTAAATGCTCTATCCCTATTTCTAATGTTCGACACTCCAATGGTAGATGATCCCACATTGGTAGGCTGTATACCAAAATAGCTAATTGATAAGCCCATTTATCAATCCCGCTGTCTAATTTTGAAAAAAGCCAAATTAGAATTCAGATAGCAGACCCCAAAATGCTGGGAAAATGCTACTTCTTTGTAGTTATAATTTCAAGATGCAAATTATAGGCAAATTTGTTGACACCGACTTTTGAACAAGTTCAACAAATCAACACTCTTGTATAACCTCATGTCAGTTGGATTCCTAGGAAAAGAGTGAATAACCTGGAAACCCTAGGGAATTTGATTAGTCTGATCTAGTAGGTAATAAAGTCAATTAGAATCATTGTTATTCATCAAGATTTTCCCACAAATTGTGAGCCAAGCACAAGAATCACTCTAGTGAAGGATAAAGAAATTGCACAAGCTTTGTGAATCGCGTACCACAAGGCCAGAGCATATGAAGCAAAGAGAAAGAACTGAGAGACACCATAAAAAACTCCTGCACTCTGGCCACGCCGAAAAGATCGCCTGGAGGGTTCCTTGAGCTCATTGGCATAGAGATCAATAACCTTCCCTTCTGAGCAGAAGGCAGCAACAGTGCGGATGTTACTTACAGCCTCAGCAGCAAGCATGTTCGCCTTTAGGTACGCCTTATTCAAGTTGCCCCCATAACCTTGCATGAATAATTTCTGCAGTAGTTGAACATATAAGAAAGCAAGAATGGGCGATTCATGGGTTTAAGAACACTTTGACAATCATAGCCGACGGGGAGAAGCAAACCTCACTGATATGCCCACTGACCATCAATGGGTATGTGGCTAAGACAACAAGAGTTAAACGCCAATTCAGGATGAAAGCAATGATGAGTGAGGTTACAATCATTCCAATATTCTGCAGGAGGATCGTTGAGCGATCAACAACTATTGTCCGTAGTAGAGTGGCATCAGTTTCCAGGCGAGATGACAACATTGCACTAGTATTATTGGTGTCATCAAACCATCCAATCTCGTTTCTTAAAATGGCTAGGATTGAACAAGTATTGAAAAAAAAACATCAGATAATTACCCAAAACATGTTGAAGATGTTCTTACAAAGGACTAATACATCATGTCAAGCATAGCATATGAGCTAAATATTTCTTTTGAGGAAATATACAAGCTATAATTTTTCTGCAAATATACAGATAGTTTTTCCCTTCTTTTTTCTCGTTAATCATACAAAAGGCTCCTAATTCTCCAAATAGGATAGTAGGGTAATAGTTAACATGGCATCAAAGTTGAACGATTTATACATTGGTTATATCAGTTTATAGAGGCATGGGTTAGATAGGGACTTTCATGGAAGCATAATTCAGAAAAGCAATATCAACGGTATACTAAACAAAGGAAATCTAGTCAAGCAACTTACCTCCAAACATCTCCTCTCTCACTCTAAGTGTCAGTCTTTCACCCATAATACCAAAGTTGAGGTGCTCAATGACATGGAATATGACAGTGAGAACAGCACCACCACAGAATAGGATTGCAATCTTTTTTACTTCCCTCTGTGTTGTCTCCCAACCCATATAGTAGGAAACGAGAGCTTGTGTTACTCCAAGAGCAAATAGTGGCATTTGGGAACCAGCCACAAGGGCACCTATAGTGCCAAAAACACCGAAGATCCAGTCAGGCCGCACCATGGAGTATAATCTTTTAACGGACACATGCCTCACTTTTGGTGAATCATTTGATTCAGGAGCATAGAGGCTAACGGAATCTTTTTCAGAGCGGAAGCTCGCTCCCAAGCTTGTGTTTCTACCAGACAGTTCTCGAGAATATTTGATGCTAAAACAAAGGACGTGAGTAAGCCAGCATTCCAACATGTGTGCAATGTAGGCCAATACTAAGAAGTAGAATTACCTTAGAGGTCGTGCTGTACCGCTGCTCTCTGAGTATGATGAGCATTGTTGATAAGAGGCTTCTTGCAGCTGAACTAGCGACGCATAGTTACTGCAAGGATCTGACATGAGCTGCTCATGAGTTCCAGTCTCCACAACCTTCCCATCTTGGACAACTGCAATGACATCTGCATTCCTGATTGTGGACAGCCTATGCGCAACCACAACTGTAGTGCGACCCACCATGACCCTATCGAGTGCCTCTTGAACACTCTTCTCGGACTCAGCATCAAGTGCACTCGTAGCTTCATCAAGAAGGAGGATAGAAGGGTTCTTAAGTATTGCTCTTGATATTGCAATACGCTGCTTTTGCCCACCTGATAATTGAACACCACGCTCACCAACCTGCAATATTGGTTCATCTATGTTCTAAGCTTATAAGAAGAATGACAAGCTGTTACTACTTACTAGCATGACAATTGTAAGAATAAGACAGAGAACAATGACCTGTGTCTCATATCGATCAGGAAGGTGGTTTATAAAAGTGATGGCCTCTGAAAGCTTGGCAGCACGTGTTATCTCATCCAACGTCGCATCATCTTTCCCATAGAGGATATTCTCCCGGATGCTTGTGGCAAAAAGGGCAGGCTCCTGATTGACCAGCCCAATCTGCTGCCTCAACCATTTGAGCTCCAATTCCTTAATGTTATGGCCATCCAGTAGTATTGCCCCAAAGAGGGGCTCATAGAACCGCTCAATGAGCGAGATCACCGTGCTCTTTCCTGACCCACTTCCACCAACAAGGGCAACAATTTTCCCAGATGGTATGTCTAGATTTAAACCATTGAAGATGAAGACATCAGGACGTGATGGGTAGCTAAAGCACACATTGCAGAACTGGATGTGCCCCTCAACACTAGGTAGCGTCCGGCCTGTCCTTGCACTTGTTTTGTTAACAGTGTTCCTCTCTATCATCTTGAAGATTGGGTATGCGGCAGTTCTTGCTCTGAGGAATGTGGAAATGTTTGGCGCTGCCTGGCCTAATGACCTGAAGAGCATTTCAAATAGCATTATGTTTGGAATAACCTTGTTGACTTTTGATATTAAGGCCATTGCCTTATGATATCAGTTTGAGAAATTAGAAACAAGATAATATGTTTGCTTTCATGTTCTCTCAGTTCCTGGAAATTCCGTTGCAATGATATGTTCAAAAATAATCTCCGTATGATTTTTTAACAAATAAAAGCAATGATCCAAAGAAAAAACAGATGAACTTGCAGAACCATTTCGAAGCATTAAATAGTAGTGTAAAGGATATTCAACAGATATATTTTCCTACAAAAGTTACATTGTATGTTGATGTTCCATGAACAAGTTACCACTTTGAAACAAATCATTGTACCAAAACTGCATGAGGCATACCTACCAGAAATGCCATTCTTCTATAAAGCGATTACTGGAGACTAGATATAATAACTGCCTGCCCTACAGGACATGATTAATCAATTGAATGGGAATGAATTGGAACGCAATACCAAATCTAATGTGTAGAACCATCACAAAAATTCAAATTGAAAATTTTAATGGGTTCATAAACCACATTTTTTTCTTTTTTTACCATTAAAGGTTAGTCTTCTTGTTCCATGTTTCAGGGTTGAATTACATCCTGGAAACAGAACATAACCATCAAACAATAGGTTGGTGAAACTTACAGTCCAGAGATGACAACATTGAGCATTGTTGTAAACGACTCTCCTCCATTCGATATATTCTTATGGACAACAATGCTAGCGAACCACACAAGCAGAGCCCATGAGCAGAAGAGAACACAGTGCATGGACCCAAGACCAAGTCCCTTGGCCAGCCCGCCCTTCTTCCCATAACTGTAAGTCTTCAGTAGGGCATTCCTATAAGCCCTCACCGCCTTGTCCTCCCCTACAAACGCTTGCACGGTCCGAACGTTGCCTATCACCTACACACATAAACATCAGAGACCAAAATTAATACAAATTATTCACCCAGTTTAGACAACTTATACGAATGTATATCAGGAAAAGAAAAGGATTAAGATGCGGAGAATTGGAGCTGGACCTCTTCGGCTATCTCTCCGGCCTTGACGTAGGATTTCCGGACTCGGGCGATGAGGCCGGTCGCGATGTAGGCGTAGATGCCGCCGGCAATGGCGATAAGCGGGACGATGGAGAGGGTGACGAGGCCGATCTGCCAGATGTGGGCGAATCCGACGGCGAAGCCGGCGACGAATCGGCTGATGTAGTGCAAGAAATTGCCAACCTAAGACAAAGTTTGCGCTTTAGTTCAATTATTAGCCAATGGTGAGCTTTGATTGGTTACACCTAAGAACTTGCATTCAAGATGTTCGTTGAAATCCATCAACGATCGAAGAATTTAAAGCAATTGAACCGAAAACTCTATGCAAATTCTTCGCCAGTCTAAACGATAGAGAAAGCCTAACCTAGCCATTCCACGATCATCCCCTTCCCCTCCGAAACTCTAACCCTAGCCTTAGGCTTAGCCATGGCGCTAAGGGACGACGACGGAGGAGGATCACCGCCTCATCGCTCGCCGGGGAGCTCCGTGTTGGGGAAGAGCGGCGGTCGCCATGGATTCGCGAAGGAACAAGGGTATGAAGTCGAAAAAAAAAAAGAAAATCCGGAGGTTTTCTTGAGTATAAGCGTATATGCTTTGTTATATAAAGCTAAATAATTTGAGATCGACCATATAAAGTCTTCATATGAGAAAAAACATACAATAAAGATGGCGAATGCTGTCGAATTTATATGAATTTTTTGACTTGTGGTAAGTAATTTAAAATTTAACAAAAACATGGTTATATTTTTCTTCTCATGCAAATGATTTAATTTTTGTAAAATTCGAATCCAGCTGATTCTATGTGAATGTTATAATTTTGGGACTTGCAAGTAACTCAACGTTTAATGAGGGATATAAGTATAGTATTTTTCAACTTAATTTTTTTAACCAAATGAAGCCATTTCTCCTAGCCAAAACTTTTGAGTTAGGGCCTTGAAATAATATAAAATTCAATTTGGACTTACATACAATTATATTGCAAATACTCACCCGACTTCATATGAAGCTAGGAACTCAAGCAGTAGAACAATAATTTTGGTTTGACCAGAGAAGTCTAAATAATTTCTTTAATATTCTTGTTACCGGGCATCAATCCGATCCCCACATAGTATACCAATCCGCCGTGACAATTAATGATTAATACCTTACATAGGGATCATGTGGGTGGTAGACCCTACAAATTGGTTCATTAATCACTATGTGCTGGTGCTAGCTAGAAAATGGCATTGTACGATGAAGTATTTTCCTTCATCTACTAGCTACTCGATAAAATTTTCTTAATAAAAATAACCTCTAAATCCATGACAAACAAGCATGACTTAAATTATTTACGAGCTTTCGAACTACCATCCTCTCACACAAAAGATGGCAAACATTTTCTATCTTGCAAATTTGTCGAACATCTAATTATATGAAAGTTGTAATCTTATAGCATAATATAATTATTTGCACGTGGATTTAAGCTAGGGCATGTAGCTTTCTGCTACCTACTTACTCATCTAGTAGTAGTTAAGAATATGCATTGAAAATGGGTAAACATATTAGTATACCAATCTGCCATGGCAATTGATGATTAATACCTTACATAGGGATCATGTGGGTAGTAGACCCTACAAATTGGTTCATTAATCACCATGTGCTGATGCTGGCTAGAAAATGGCATCGTACGATGAAGTATTTTCCTTCATCTACTAGCTACTCGATAATTTTTGTTAATAAAAATAACCTCTAAATCCATAACAAACAAACATAACTTAAATTATTTACGAGCCTTCAAGCTACCATCCTCTCACACAAAAGATGGCAAACATTTTCTATTTTGCAAGTTTGTCAAACATCTAATTACATGAAAATGGGTAAACATATTATTTGCTTGTGGATTTAAGCTAGGGCATGTAGCTTTCTGCTACCTACTAACTCATCTAGTAGTAGTTAAGCATATGCATTGAAAATGGGTAAACATATTAGATCAACAAAAACATAGGATATTAAGATATATACAAAAACAAAAGCTCATGTATACATCAACAAAATTCACTGGATCATCCAACTTTTATAGTTGATAGCAAAGAGAGGATATTGTAGATGGCCTGGTTTCTTATTTAGTTGGTTTACCTCAATTGGAATAACCAGTAGAAATTAAATATTATGAAGATATCTTTCTACCCTCATCCCCCACCCTTCCCCTCAATAAAAAAGAAAAAAAATAAAAAGAACAAAAAAGTAGGTGGCACAAGATTGTGATTTATTGTAGATCTCAATTTGACCTAAATTTTATCATATCTAAATGTAGGTCTTTTTTTTTAGAGCAAAACATAACTTGATATATATTCTTCACATTTCCTAACAAGTACGAGCTGGTACAAGAATAAATTTTAATTTATATTATGTTAAAACAAATTAATACTTCTCTCAACTTTTTATTTTTTCTAATGCTTTGTCATTTTGAAACTTTCTTATGATTTTGTTGCCTTTCTTATGAGAGTTTTCTATACTAAACCAGAATGAATATAATCCACCAAATAATTGTAAAAGTAGAACCAAATGAAACAAAATGATGAGCTAGACAATGCATTGAATTTGCTCTCGCAAATTTCTCTCTCTTTTACAAGTAACTAATCATCGCAAATCTTTCCATTTAGAGGCTCTATCCAATATTTTATTTATTACCATCTAATCTAAATGTCTAATACACAAATCAAATGGATGCCACTGTCATTTTAATCAAAGGAAAAAAAAATATCAACAAATTTATAGGGCGCTAATACGATCCAAAGTAAGCACTTTATGATTAAAAATCACAAAATTATACTTATAACGGCAGCCAATAAATGACACAAAAATTCACCCTAGTGTGATAACTCATGGTTCAATTTCAACTGTGCATAGCTCCAATCACATCGTATGATGTGGAAGAACAACTTTTCAAATGTCGGCAACATCTAAAATTTTCGCCTCATAAATGAAAACAACGTGCATCTCGACCGTAACAGCTGATAAAAGGATAAAAAAAAGAGGCTAGAACGGGGTCGAATCCCCAACCGCCAACGTTAGGGGCATTCTGGGAATAAAACAACGCCCATTGATGACGCCAGCCGGAGGCCGGAGGCCAAAGCTTTTTCCGTGAAACAAATTAAAGTAGGGTGCAAAGGGCCTGGCGCAATGAAACTTCCGGCCTCCCTCTCTCACCAACACCGTACGATCATGATCTGATGCTACAGCGAATGTCCTCCCGGTGGACCCCTACTCGTAAATGAACCTTCTCTTCGGCACATGATGATCAAGATTTAACGTCAGATCCCTCCAAGAGTGAAGGATTGGAATTGGGATGATGGAGATGGGCTTCACTGGAAGATTAGTTTCATTGGAAAAAAACACACCATGATGCGTACCCTGAACGGTCCTCGAACAAATTATTAGATGGGCCAGATCCAGCAAACTGGTCCATTCTCTAATAGCCACTTGCCATATTATCCTCATATTTAAACTATTCAAGATCACCGAATATCTAATCTAGTTTTAACCGTCTTACCTATTTATGGTCCATAAAACTCGGTTTGGCATTCACTCTAGGGCTAGGGGTGCACCTTTCGAAGCATAATTTATTTTTCTTCACTCACATCCACCATTGGATCGCATAATAGTCGCTTTGAGATATGTGTACGTGGACAAGTGAGCAAGTTCAAAGTGTTTGGAGATCTGTGCACGATCTTAATGGTCGAAGTCATGAAAGAAGATCCATCATTCTTTCGCACCGAAAATACAACCCCCAAACCCATCCAAGTGCATACTTAGAAACATGAATTAGTACTCTATGACCTATATACTTATTCGAAGAAATACACTACAATAATATAGGAATCTCACATAAATAAACTAGCTGTGCATGGCTCCTCTGTAATTGGCTTCTTAGATATATCATTAGCAGCCACTAGATGACACAATACAAGTTCACAACAATAGGTCATCAGCTCTGTGATCCTTTTTGCTGTTCGAGATTCCATTGTTACTTTAGCATTTTCTGTAATTATTTTATAATTTTCGTTTGATAAGCCAAAATCTTATATATATTCTAAAATTAGAGTTTCGATGAAGCAAATTGAAACTATGCTGAAAAATAACAAATCTTAGATCGGGAATTCATCGCTATTCCGCTTCCCCAATATCAGTCTATTTCTGATATCTTTATGCAAAATACATCATTCGATAAAGAATTCTGCAAAGAATAAAAACATCTAACAAAATGCGAGTTGACAAAAACCAAGAATTCAAATATTAGGGATGAAAGGCTGCATGCTACGATGGCAGGTCATTTATGAGCATAATTTTTGTTTGAGGGGTGGAGATTGGTAATGCCAAATATCAAAAAATTTAGAATATAATTTCAAGTATTTTCTTATTGTTTCCATTCTCTACTTTATATCATAAGAACAATTAGAGGTTGCCTTTGATTACTACTATTTTTTTTTTTTTTTGGTTAAAAAAAAGGAGGAGAGGGGGAGGGACCAGCCCACCTGCGTAGCAGCCCCATTACTGAGCCCCCCTTCCACTAGGGAATGTTCGATACAGGTCGCAGGTTTCGCGTGCCTTCCCCGACCCGTGGGCTCGCCCCACTGGGTTCACCGCCTCACGTGTGGGTACGTCACCCCAGTGCCACCTTGGTACAAGTGGAAGGAAAGTATAACCGCCAACAAGCCAGCCGGGCGTGGGGAATCCGGTCCCCTAATTTAATCGACGCCCGTGCATTTCGAACCCGGGCAACTTGGGCGGAATTATCGCCCCCTTACCACAAGGCTACTTTTTTTTTTTTGCTGAAATAGATGACTCATACAATTCTAATACGAATATATCTAAAAAAAATAAAAAAAATAAAAGACAAGATCTAAAACCTTTCCAACTTCAACATTTTTCTTTTAAAATATTTTTCCATGCTCATCTCTTACTCAGGTATAGAAAAGTGATACCAAATTCCCTGCCACACGCATCGCATGCGTTGTACTACAATCCTAAAAATCCATGTGTTGTACGCTAAACTTAGAAATGCAATTCAAGTTTCCCAAAATTTATACGTATCAGGAACTTAAAAGGGAGTAGAAATGGCGGGGTAAGCACAGTATTCCCACTATTTTACCGTCGACAATTAATGCTTGCAACAACTCTACTTATTGCTCAATTACCAAAACAATACATGGCATGGAAAAGTGACCTTAAAAGAAGAGACATCCGATCCCAACATCATTTGCTCATGAAGAACAGTAGGTAGAAAGCACATCACCCACAGAACCAAATAAAGGCAGGAAGTAAAGGCTCCTTCAGGAAGGAATAATATCATTTTCACCTACTCCCATTATTACCAAGATCTAAACTTTGGAAACCAAATAAATAAACTACAAAATCTGTTTTAACTTTTCGTTTTTAAATATCTAGCATCAAAACAATGAGAAATTCTTGCCAGAGTTTCACATACCTTCTCAGATATGGCATCCTGGACTACAATGATATCGCTAGTAATAGCAGCGATCACCTCTCCTGTCGAAGCCTCCGTGTCGAAGACTCCTATATCCTGATCTAACATGGAGCGAAGGTAGGCTAGCCTCATTTTTGCCGCTTGCCTCTCCCCCGTGTGCATCCAACAAGCCACCTCTGACAAAAAGATTCAGAGAGCTTTCGAGTTCTCAGAGTTCTCGACCCTCAAAACCATCACAAGAAACGATTCAGAGAAAGAAAAAAAAACACGTACGTACCAGTCCATGAGGAGAACAATATAACGATCCCCAAATAAACGAAATCCAAGGAGTACTGCAAAAATAATACAAGATCTTAGAGCTGGATATATTAATATGAATACTACGTACTGCAAGTGTTGCTGCGTCGTTATTTACCTTGGCAACTCTATGCGTTACCGACGTAGGGAAGAGGTAGGCGATGCCGATGATGTTTATGAGCTTGCCGAAGAATATGAAGAAGACGGGGACGGATGCCCCGTGAACGCAGGCGCCTATGGAGCCCAAGGCCATAAGGAAGTAGTCCCATGCGTCGGCGAAGGCGAAGAGCTTCAAGAAGGGGACCTGTTGGACCTTGTTCCCTTCTCCATCCTTCTTGCTCATGCCCTCTTCATGGTTCCTGTCAGGGCCTACTACTGAGCTCATCTTCTTGTGGAGAGGGTGATGAGGGAGCTGGCCGGGTTAGGATGTTAGTTATAATAATACTGGAGCCTGGAGGACCGATTCAAGGTTTTTTTCGAAGAAAGCAAAAAGGGAAGGCTTCCGTCTCGAGCGTGTGGGATTGAGGGAGGCGTGCGTGTCATTACTGCGGCTAAACGGACGGCTTGACTCGTTACATCCCGTAGGATATTGACGTTAACGTAATGTAAGTGTTAGTAGAACGAGAACGAGAAGCCGGAAGTTATCTCGTTTCGTATCGCGCAACAGCGAGAAGTAGAAGGCCGTGCGGGTAAGGGCTCGTTTGGTTCGCGGGAAAAGAAGGGGGGAAAGTGTGGTCAACGGGAAAGTAATGAGATGCCTCTTGTTTGGTTGGAGTTTTCAAATGAGAGAGAAGGGAAAGTTGTATTCCCATGGGAATGTGATTCCCACATTTCATGGGAAAGTCTTTCCCATGAGAAACATGGGAAAGTTACTTTCCCATGAGGCGGGAATCACTTCATTTTTACTTTTTCCCAAAAAGTCCCTTCAGTATTAAAGAAGCATTAAAGAGGCATTAAAAATCTAATTTTTATTAAGGGCATAATAGGAATTATATATAACTTTCCTAGGAAAGTGGATGGCCAACCAAACATAAGCACCTTGGAAATTTGTCACTTTCCCATGGTCAACCAAACATGCCAAAAATACTTTCCTAGGCATCCTCTTCCTAGGAATTTGTTTTCCAGGAATCATATTCCTAGGAAGGAAAAATGCTTCCCGCGAACCAAACGAGCCCTAAGTGTTATCAGAAATTTCACTCTGAAAACATGCTCATTTAGCGAACCGGACTACGTACGTTCTAATTTTAAACCTTTTGGGTGAGATTTTGAGCACCCTTTTAGATCAGAATGGTCACTCAAAATCCTCACTGGATAGACCATGGAGTTGCTAGATCCTGACACAATCTATAATAGAATTTTTAGTGGTATCACAAGTTCGCCATGACCAAAATGGCCTCTTCAAGTAAGTTCTATATATTTTGGTTTTACTATTGTAGGAAGCAAGAATTGAAGGTTGGGAGACAAATTTTGATATTTATCAACAAATATACTGAATTTGGAGCAATAAACTTGAAGATGACCAGATCCGTAATTTAAGAAAGTCAAGGAAATGGCTGTGCCATTAGCATTACTATAAATTCTTGTTTAAAAAGTAATTAAGATTTTGATAAAAAAATAAAGAAACTCATGGCTTCAATTTGTTTTTAATATATAATATAAATCATCGATACTCTTATCATTTGTTAACATTATATCCGAAATTTAGGATTTCTATATATTTCAATTTAAAACATGTTTAACTTTGGGGATAAGCTAAGCTTCCCTGACCCATATATATATATATATATATATATATATATATATATATATATATATATATATATATATATATATATATATATATATATATATATAAGGTTCCATTCAATGGGTTCCTAAAATTACTTCAAGATGCACACAAAGCATCTCAAAAGAACGTATTAGCTGCATTTAAGCCCACAGACAGTCAGACACGTATCTCAAGTTAGGTTGAATAGGGTTTACAGCTAAAATAACTTAAAACACAGCCTGCATATATACTTCCAGTTATTTCTATCTCATCTCACTGAGTTAACTCAGCAGAGTTTAGATGAGAAGATCTCACCCAGTGCCCATCCGCGCAAAGAGCAGCATGGCCATCATCGTCTCCGATATGGACACTGGAAGTATGCATGCATGGTAGAGATGAGAAATCGGGCGTAATCTCTTTTGGATTAAGCATAAATAAATATGGACGCAGAAACGGTTGAGAAGGGGATGGTTGAGGGGTTGAGACGGTGGGGTTGAGCTACGGGTGAGAGAATTTATTGCACGGAGAGGGAGAGGGAGAGAGGGGGATCATTTAATGTTACAACCTGTAAGATCGAGACACTAGGATTGGCTTTGGCTATCTAGTTGCCTATGGGTGATATCTTTGGCCGGATCCCAACTTTTTTTTTTTTTTTTTAGTACAGGGATCCCAACTTTATTCAAAGCCCTCAACTAGAAGTAGTTTCACCTTTCCTCGTCTTCGCTTTCCTTTGATCATAGTTAGTGAAGTAGAAAAAAGTTTTCTTTACTAACAATGGGGGTGGACTCCGGACTTCACATGAAAGTAATTAATTAGAATCTTATGTCCTATGTGAAATTGCTGTTAGCAGTAGAGATTTTAGAACTTTTGGAAGTAGATTTTTTATTAAAAGCTTTAACATATGTTTAGTAACCAAAATGAGAAAATGCTTTTAGTATGATAAAACGATAATAAAGAATATTGCATAGTATTGTATAGTAGAGTATAATACAATATAATATTATATATTATTATATATTAAAATATTATTATTTTTGTATAATATTATTATAATATAGCATAATATATTATTGAATACTATAGCATAATAATATAACATAATATGACATAATATGATATAGTAATGTATTATTAATAGTACAATATTACTATACTATAATATTGTATTATTATAATTAGAATTATAATATATAATATAGCTATATAATATAATATAACAGATTAGAATCTAATCTAATGATATATTATAGTATAATATTGCTATAATCTAATCAAATAATATGATCTAATATATTATCTTTTATATTATTAACCCTATATTATAATATTATTGTAATAATAATATCTTATATTATCATAATATAACTATTATTGTAATGATATAAAATTATGATTGTAATAATATGTTATATTATGCTTATAATAAAATCTAATATTATATTATAATTATGCATTACTACAATAATATTATATATTATACTATTATAATGTAAGAATATAAGATAATACAACACAATTATTATTAATTTATTATTATATTATATTATATTTATAGTATAATATATAGTATGATATAAAATGTAATCATGGTGGGCATTTTGATTATTAAATTTTTTTATTAAAACCAAAACAATTTTCCAATATTGATCAGAAAGCACTTTTGAAGAAAAATTCTAAAATATAGCTTTTTCCAGGTAGATTTTTTCAACTTTCTAGCAAAGCCAGAACAACTTTCTAATTTTTTACCAAACATTATGATATCATCCAAAAGTACTTTTAGAGGGACAGAAAGTACTTTCTATCCCTTCAAAAGCTTTGCCAAACAAGGTCTTAATTCACTTTAGATATATTTTGTTGAGGAAAGATGGGTTTTGGTCCTATTCACATATTGATTCCAAAAAGAAATGAGAATATACCCCAATCTTCCAAAGCTCAATCCCAATTCCCTCATAGTATTCAAACATATTAGAAGATTTCAGTAACGAGCTAAATATAGTGGGGAATACCTATTCAAATTTATTTTGATTTTAGTTTCGGTCACGAGCCAAACACATGCTTATTCGTAACCATTAGGCTCTCCTAAGTTATTTCCAAAAGAGTACTCACCTTGTTTCCTCTAAATGGTATTCCTAAAATAAAATAGAAAACAGTGTTTGAAAGGTCAAAATGAAATAAATAGGTTAAAAGGTGGTCCTATTGCATTCTATCCCCAACAGAGCACACACAAGATCCAGACTTAATCTTAAGCCACCTATAACATGGATGAAGATAAAGATTTCTTTTAAGAAAAATGATCTTGTTATTATAACTTTTCTCAAAGAGATGTTGCAAAGATATACACATAAACTTGAGAAATGGAAAACATGTTCCAAAGTTGCAGCCTAATTCCATTAAAAATAGAAATTTTTAGCAAATCGTATTTATGCAACTAGTACATTGTATCAATGAATATCCATTGATAGGTTTCAATTTCAATAAGATTAAGAAGTAGGTATGATAGACAGAGAAGTAGATATTTTACCAGTCCAATATTTATGTAATAATATTACGAATCATCCATTGAACTCTTAAATAGTAATGCGGCATTTAAGGTGAGATTGATTTGTGCCCTCCCCAACCCCCCACCCCAACACTCCCTCCCTCCCTCTATATCTATCCATATCTATCTCTATCTCTACCTGCTTTACGTCAAGATACAATAATGTTCAACCCCCCAATTAGCTCCCCTAACTTCACCTCTTTCGCTCTCTCTCTCTATCTATCCATATATTTATCTCTCTCTCTATCTACTTTACATCAAGATACAATAATGTTCACCCCCCAAGCTCCCCCAACCTCACCTCTCTCTCTCTCTCTCTTCCTCTCTATCTGTCCATATATTTATCTATCTCTATCTCTATCTACTTTACATCAAGATACAAACATGTTCAGCCCACCGGAAGCTCCCCCAACCTCACATCTCTCTCTCTCTCCCCCTCTCTATCTATCTATTTATTTATCTAATAATGTTCTTGTGAGTAAGGCTATCAAATACTAGAGCAACTCGAGCCTGGTTTGAGCTATGGTCAAAAATCCAAATCAAGCAGAAGTTAAACAAAGATGTCAAATCTTGAATATGGTCAATTGGTCTGTAATAAATTTCAAATAAATTTGACAAAGAACCCATCCCAATCAAGGTACCTAGACAAGAATCGAATTTGGTAATATTGTAACATATAGTAGGTAGTATATAGAGTTGATCATTGGCTGGGCTTGGACATGGAAAATATCAAATTTTGAATAGATCTTGGCTCCAACACAATTGAAAATGAATATAGTGAAGGCTTGAGGTCCGACCCATAACAAACTCTAGTAGTATATAGTCGAATATTTTTTGTATATATACCTTACAAATATATTTTATTGCATATTTATCTACAAAAAATTACTATTTGCATATATACCTTTGAATCAACTTTTTTTTTTTTTGAAGTGGTATTAGATTTTTGGCTATTGATGTTAATAGTAACTATTTTGAGCAATAGAGACTTATTGTTTTATATTAATAACTTTAAAACATTTAACATTCATTTTGTACTGAAAAGAGCTATACCTTCATCAAAATTTTCAAGTAAATTAATGCAAAGAGTATGAAATTATTTTATATTTAAAATGGTTATTTATTAACATTGTCAGCCATAAATCTAATGGATGAAATATCGATTAAGAAGGATAATTTTAGAGATATAAGAAATACTGATTTTGGAGGATAAATATGTAATAAACTATTTTTCAAGGATATATATGCAAAAATAATTTATAATCGATCATTAAATTTACTAAGCATAAAATGAATTATTTTTTCTTCTTTGGTGTCTACGAGGGGAGGGAGGCATGCCCCAAAATTCAAAATGTAAGAAAAATACATCCAAAAGAAACGATTTTGACAATATCAGAGATACCAGGAGGAATACGATAGCATCCTTCATTTTCAACATCTCTTTCAAGACGTTTATTTGCCAACTCATTAACCAATTGGCTTCCTTCATGAAAAACACATTGTCATTAAGTTGGCTTAAATCAAGCTATATTTGAGCTCGAATCAAGTTTGATTGCTTCAAGATTGCTAAAAGTTTGAATTAATTTCTGCTGATATACATACGAAAATGCTTGAGAAAGGCTTGAATTTGGCTTGGTTTAAAATTATAGACTATATCAAATAATAAATGAATCAAGCTCAATGTCAATTTTTCAAGCTTCAAATTAATTTCAAACAAAGCTTAATCAAACAGAATCTCAATCATGTCCAACTTTATCATACCCTTACTTGAGAGCTCAACCATATCCGTTCCAATAGAAGCGATTTCCATTCCAACTGAGGAAGAAGAAGACAACGAGAGGAGGAAAATTTTTTGATAAATTCAACACCGAATACCACTCCTTAAAAAATGAGAACCTTTCCATAGAAAACATTTGTGCCCATGTATGCATAGGGATGCCTACAAACTATTTATTACATTGCTCGGGTCTCATTGGTGGCTGGGCTCTACCAAAAGTTTTGGATAAACCTAACCCTGCATGGTTTTGAGGAGTGCACTCTTTCATCTCTTCGTATATTATAATAGTTGTAATAATCAATACAATTCTCCCTTATCCCCTTTGTTTTCAAGAGTTGGTATCCTATCAAGATCAAGGTTGGAACTTGATGGTCCAATTCGCAATCACGACAGTCCATGTGCTGCGGGATGTCCCATGACATATCGGGCAGCATGGACATTAATGCATCACTGGCCATCCTACAATACACGGATGGCTGTAGATGGAGAATCGGATCATCAAGTTCGGTCCCTAAACTAAAAGAGGATATAACCTCTTTTTTTTTAAAAAAAAAATAATAATAATCTGTTTTTGCTTGTTTGAAAGTGTTTGCTCTTGTGCCCAACTTAGCCATCCAACCAACAATCCAAAATTCGCATTGATTGGATGAAGATCCAACTAGATTTCATTACCATTAAATTTTTTATCAATATAAAAAAATAAACTAACATCAGAGATTTGACGCCATTAAGTTAAACTAGCTTATCTGGAAAATCACTCTCCATATCAAGATGAAATGACGTGCCAATTTAATGAAGTCAAAGATGGATAAGAGATCTCACAAACGGGATCCTCAAGCAATCTCGATAAAGATCTGAAGAATTTTCTACAGATCCGGACTCCGTCGAAAGAGTACAGCCATGGTGGCAACTGGCAATGGCAGGATTCGTCGTTAATACATCAAATCACTTCGATTGAAAGACTGCATCGCCTACACGACGATGCACCGTCATCATCTTTTGGGTTCACATCGCTGTTTTTAGTTGTAGATTAGATGCTCTCATTTATCAATTTCCGAGTGAATTAGGTTTGGGTCGTGATCCTTCCTAGATTTGGGTTAGGTGAAGGAAGAAGCCACCGGCTTTGAGATTAAGAACTCGTTTGGTTCACGAAAAGAGAAAAAATGGAATATGATCAACAACAAAATCGAGAAATACCTTGAGTTTAGTTGGAGTTTTCAAAAGAAAAAATAGAAAAATAGCTTTTTCGGAACAAAATTTTTAATTTTTTATAAAAAAAGAAAATCTATGTGGGACATAGACAAGTCCAATTTTCATTGGCTAGAAAATAGGATAATTTTTTTCCAAAAATATTCTTAAGTTTTTAGATAGAATATGGTAAGATCTTTTTCTTTATTAAGAGTATAACACGTATTTTATATAACTTTCTTAAAAAAGTAGATGCTCAATCAAATATAAGCCACTTTGTAATATGCCACTTTTTTATAGATAAAGTTCCGAGGCTTAAATTAACGCGAGAGATCTCACATCCAAAAGTTTTCTTTCACTTACATAGCATGTGCATAAAACATTTTATTATAAAAAAAGCATGTGCATAAAACATGCGAAACTATAGTTTCTATAATCTGAAGTCCCGAAATCTAGCTTGCATGTGAGGCTCAAGATCTCTCAGTGATGGTCTTAAAAGAAAAGGCCAGAAGCTTAACGCATAATGAACTCCAAAGCCTATATATGGTATTACTTTTCAGAAAAAAGAAAAGATTATGATAGGAAAGTCCAACAGGTTAGAGCTCTAATATATTAATATTGAAAATTAAAATAATATATTATTATTAAATCATTATTTTGCTATAATCATGATTGCACTATAAGGATAAGCATTATTATTTGAATATTTTGTTCTTCATCATCTTTTATTTGATAACCAATCATTTAATCCAACAGCACATTATTTTTTGTTACAACTTATAATAACCACTAGCTTATTTTAAATGAAAAACTATGAATCTGTATATTATATTTCATTATGATGCCAAGTTGGACATGACCTTAGAGATCCAAGTATATCGAATTCGGAAAACAAATAATAGAGCATATATTTTCCTTCACAAGGTGATAGACAGCTGCAATGGGGATATATCATCCGGGGATAATTAGGCTATCAAAATCTTGTAAATACTCCATCCAATCAACAAATTCTATTTTCCAAAACAAAACAGATAAGAATGACCTCGAGATGAAAATAAATTCTTGAGACTTAACTTGATGCAATCCATCTTCATTTGGATCAGATTCATAAATCCTATAGAAGTTGGCGGGGCTACCCAACCTTTTTCCTCTTCAAGGAAAAGTGGTTTTATGAGAGTCAATGCTATCCCATGCACGATATATTGCTTTATTATTGTTTTCTTCTCTGTTCAGTAGCATTAGAAGATATTGGTTTCTGTTTTGAGATAGGACTGGACGCCTGGGTACTGAAGGTTTTGTTGGGGGAAAATGGTGTTTAAATTTGGGAGAGTTCCATTTTTTTCTTTTGTTTGGGTTGGGGGAGGGTTCCATTTCTAGTGGGCTCTCTCTCCAGCAAAAATTAAAAGTGGGGCAGTATTTCTTTTGGCAAAGCTAAATCAGAAGGTCATATAGAATATTGCCTTTGGTTTGGCCAGAAAGTAGGCTTCTCAGACAGCTGGACTGAGCTTCTGAAAGGGGTCACTTTTTGTTTTTATTTTTTACTTTCTAAGGGCTGAAAGGGGTCACATTAGTACATATGGAGGGCCAATTTATGGGAAAGCGTATAAGGTTAGTGTCAACAGTGATGGGCTGGGCCTGATTGCTTTCGAATCAAAAACCCTAAATAACCATGTCTAAACCCAACCTATTCCACCATTTTTCAAAGTGTCTCTCCATAAGTCCCTGAGAAATTTTAACCATAGAAACCCTCACTGATATTTTATAACTTATATATACTTTGATTAGTAAAAGCTAATATCGTCATTTTGTGAAAAAAAGCTAATATTATCATGTAGCATGCACTCACTTTTCACCATGAGATAGATACTGGGGAGCTGTTTTCGTCGAATACCTAAAAATCTCTATTAGTTGTTTTTATTCTAACATATTCATTTCCCCCACAGTGTGTGTATATAAAATTGAAAGGGAGGCCAGGCCAAGCCATGCACCAATAAGTGTGTATTTATCATTTTCTTCTTTTTCATGCATCAAATATATATAGTTTTTGGTACCAAAGCACCAACTTTGATTGGCCTTTTCTTCACATAACTCGAACTCGACTATGTTTATGAGACACTCCAAATGTTTATTTATATTTCTCATCCATGGTGCACCCATGACCTATTACAAACTTACATATATGCAAAGAGAATGAAGAAGATTTAGGGCTTGATTTGTTACCCCTAGCCAGAAATCCAGACTCAATTCGACATAGCCAGAGCTTATTTCGTGTATTTTATTTGATAGGTCCCAAGTGAATTTAAAATATATTGTCATAATGGCCCAATTTGAAGAGTTTCAATCTAGCAGAGGTCTAATAAGCCTGTTTTGTTGCAAAGCATCTGAATCCAGTTCAAATTATGGGAGCCCACTTCAAACCTTTGGTCGACTCAAAGTGGAGTTGAATTGAGTTCTCATTATGGATCGACTTTAAGAGTAAATGGTATGAAGTGGTTTCAGTTCATGGAGGGCTGAAGCCAAATAGGCTCTTAATCAGCATCAGTTCATGGCGGGCTGAAGCCTCTTTAGTGAACTAAGCTCTTAATCAGTCATACTTATACTGAACCAAATGGGTCCTTAATGAGATTGCAGCCATCCATCAAGCAGCCTATCTCTTAAATACGTGAAATAGGCCCTTATTTGCCCCACTTGATGAAATTATAGCCATCCATCAAGATAGCTATAACGGTGCGCTAAGATGAGTGCTTGATAAATGGAGTCTAAAGAAACGAGCGGCTGTGATTGACATCGTGTATGGTCATACGGTGTATGCGGTGCAGCCAAAGTTAATATATTTTAAGACTCATGGAGGATAGTGATGATGTCGGGAAGGTTTCTTCGGTTATTTAAAAAGAAAGAGATCCACATAAGGTTATGTGTTACAGCCAAAGTTAGGCATCGAAATCTATAATTATTCCAAGTCTTGAGGGAGGTTAGTGTAATTTACTCTAAAATTTAATAAATTTTTATAAGTTCTATGATTAGGAGATCAGAAGAGCATCATTTGGTCACGCTGCGGATAAGGAATCTCCAACGTAAGATTCCAGGTGCAACGTTCCAAAAAGCTTGGCTTTCAAATAGGGAGAGGCTGGGGTCTACTTCCGTTCACAGACTTGGGCCACAAAAAACCGAAGAAGAAGAAGAAGGAAGAAGAAGGAGCAATGAAGGGAAGCCTCTTTCATGAGCTAGAGGTAGGCCTCCCCGCCGGCGAGCTGTGGGAGGTCTACGGCACGCTTCGACTGGCCGAACTAGTCGTCGAATTGCTCCCAAACGTCGTCCAAAAGTTCGATATCGTCGAAGGGGATGGTGGCGTCGGTACTGTTTTGCGCCTCGCTTTCCCTCCTGGTGAGCCATCGTTAACAATATTAGACCTCAATCCTATATTCTCCTTCTCAGAACAAACATGAGCAATCTCTCTCTTTTAATATAATTATGCTCTGCTTGTGAGTTTGATGCAGGGTGCATTTGAGTAATTGAGTTGGTCATAAAATTGCTAAATTTCCCTTCTTTTGATCCGGGAAATATTTCTGTAGCTTGGAGGCTGTATGGGCATGGGAGAGCACAGAAATTCTGTACAAGTTTTTATTACTAGTTATTTGCAGCTATACCTCAAAAAGGGATGAGCTTGTTGCATTATATAATTCTTGTGTTCACAGTAAAATTGGTACACAATTTACTGTGAACTAAATAAATCTAGTGGCATCGTAATTAATAACTTTTTATTATGAAGGTTAGGGGCTACTTAATGATTGATTTAACTTACCAAAGCTCTCTCATTCTATCAAGAATTTCATTTAATAGGGTTTGGTAAATCTTATCTCAAAAGAATTGGTCGGTCGACGATTTTTTTTTCTTTTATTCTCAAAAAATTAAAAAAATTGTTTTGCTTGTTAGGAATGCCCGGCTCACAATTTTCCAAAGAGAAGTTCATCAAAATTGACAATGAGAAGCGCGTGAAGGAAGCACTGGTGGTTGAAGGAGGATACCTGGATTTAGGCTTCCGCTCGTTCTTATTTCGACTTGAGATCATTGAGAAAGATAGCAATTCCTCCATCATCAAATCGACCGCAGAGTATGAAATTGATGAAGAGCATGCGGCCAATGCTTCTTTTGTCACCGTTGCGCCCTTCGCAACCATGGCTGAGACCATTTCCAAGTACCTCATTGAGAAGAAAACTAGTGTCATGAACTCTTGAATTCATGGTTGGCTCAAGCAATGTAACTGTGAACTGGTAGCTAGGCAGGCTTGCTGTAACAGTGAGCAAGTTATGCCCTACAATGAAATAAAAATAAAAGTGTTTGTAAATGCAGAAAATTAACTGCATCTTTTAGTATGAAATCTATCATCATTGGTTTTCTTTTCACCCCTACTTGAAATGAAACAAGAGTTAAACTGCCCCTATGAGAACATTTCCAGCAAAATACTCCACTCTAAGAGCATTATCCATAAAACATTTTTAATTTCTTTTCATGCTTTCTAATGATGGGTTTTTTCTACACATCCTAAAGGATGGGTTTTTTCTCTTCTATTTTTAATGCATTCCGATAATTTCTTCCCTCGAAACTATATATATGCATATATCTCATATGAAGTTCTGAAGAAATAAACTAGAGAGAGAAAGAGAGAGAGAGAGAGTTGGAATTACTGGATTAATTCTAGATTGAAATTCGTTCTGAGTCAGTGTCATGTTCAAGCAAGAGCAATTCTAGCAAGCGCTTTTTCTTACCATTCACCCAAATGCCAAGGTGATTTGTCCTCTTAATTTTCAAATATTCCTTTCCTCAGTTATATTACTTAATCATTAATCCTTTTTAGCAAATGCAATCTACCTCAAGATTGTTGCAAACAAGAGGAGTTATCTAGGGTTTACTATAGTTTGAACACAAGGTTTATTTTATAGTTTGCATTGCTATACAAAATTAATTATGAATGTATGAAGTAGGGAACCATTATATGTTGATGATACCTCTTTTTATATATATATATATATATATATATTACAAAAATTCTCTTTGATTTCATTGAAATTAAAGAGGCAATCATCAACATATTTAATTTCTTGCCCAAAAAAAAAATGACTCTTTAGTTTCTCCTTTTCTTTTGTTCTTCATGGCGCCATTTCCAAGACCAATCCTTGTCCATCAAGAACAAAGACAAAATATATCCGGCATGCATCCACATAAAGACATAAACATCAAGGAAGGGGAGACAATGAACAGGAGCTTTGTCCTTGATTCTTATAATATCCTCAAGTCTAATAAGGTTTGACGATTGTGAACCAGATGTAGACAACTTTCATAATGTTAGTAGGAAGATTGGAAAGCTCCATGGTATGTAGTTTAGCCATGGAGTCATAGCTTTGACAGCATCTTGAAGCATTGCATATTTGGAAATTGTGAAAGTCTTCTATGCTTCTTTATACAAGCAAGGGTTGCTGTAAAATGCTTACAACCCTACATGTAATTCAACAATCAAGGCAATGACCAGAATCATGTTGCAAAATTTCAAGAATTTTACATAGGATGTAGTACGACCTGTGGATAGCTTACAAGATACCTCTTGCATTGAAGCTTCTGTCTTTTGTCTACCTCCTTGATTTTTATATTGACTTACATATAGTTTTGTAACACTTCCACATAATAATGAACTAGTTATGCATTGGTGGTACCCCTGTGATTGTGGTGCATTCCGAAAAATTTGAACTCAGGTAAATATTACAGGATAGGTCTACCTCTCCTCTCTCTCTCTCTCTCTCTCTCTCTCTCTCTCTCTCTAAAAAAATCCTTAAATAATTTATTAAGCTAAATCTTTACATAATACAACATTTTGTAATAAGTTTGTGTAAAACTAACAAAGAGATTAGACGAGTCAAGCATAGTGAAAAATATATAATAAAATATTTTGTACACAAATGTTGGTGAATTAATCTACTATTTAGCCACTGCTACTCTACCGAAATCCATACTTGATGATTGAACAAGCAAATGTGACCTATCTATAGTATGAAATTTTTTGGTTAAATCACCCACATCGAGGTATAACATCATTTTTGTAGTTCAAGTCTAGACTAGGTTCAGTTAAAAGTAAAACAATGAATGTTATGGATGATTATTATTGAAAATTGTAGTAAAAATTAATGGATACTAATAAAAGAAAATCATTTTTAGATCATAACATTGATAATCACAATTTTGTTTTTGGTACAAGGAAAATAAAATTTAAAATTTATTTATTGAAATAGCTTTCAAGATTAATGATGCTAATTTTCTCGTTATATTGTATAGCAGCTGTCACAGTAGCATAGTAATCAAATAACAGTCATTCTTGCGTGTGTATAACTCATCATAATGTCTTTGACTGTAATTTTACAAGCTAGCTCAGATAAACGGTGTCGTCTTTTTACCCGCACAGCATTTTTATTATCCTATAAATAGTTCGTGCGGACGGTCGCAAGGACTAGAGTGGATTGCGCATCTTTCCGCCCTCCCTTCTTCTTTCCAGAAGCTATCGCACGCTCCTGGACTTCCCCAGCTCCCCCAGCCTCGCTCCGGCCGATCCCCCTCGCGGGAAAACTTCTCTCCGACGAGATTTTCCGACGAGCATGGCCGGAAAGCCCCCCTCCCTCTCCACCTGCTCTCTCCAGCGCTCTCTCCTCACGCTCGCCGCCCTAACCCTCATCTCCTTCACCTTCCTCTCCCTCCGATCCCTCCGATCTCCCCCCCAATACGCGTCCCACCTCTCCTCTTCCTCCAAATCCTCCCCCGGATTCGCCCTCGGTGAATACCCCGGCGCCGACGAAGCCTCGGATCACTCATCGTCGTCGTCGATCTACCATTCGCCGGAGGTCTTTCGGAGGAACTACGCCGAGATGGAGAGGAAATTTAAGGTTTTTATATACCCGGATGGGGATCCCAATACCTATTACCAGACGCCGAGGAAGCTTACGGGGAAGTACGCGAGTGAAGGGTACTTCTTCCAGAACATCCGGGAGAGCCGATTCCGCACCGATGATCCCGATCAGGCGGACCTCTTCTTCATCCCCATTTCTCCTCACAAGATGAGAGGGAAGGTAGGGTTCTTGAAATTTTCCTCCTTTCTTTCCTTTTGTTCTACTTTTTGCGATATTCGCAGTTTATAAAACATGAAATCTTGGATTTCGTCATTCTTTGTTTTTTTCCCTTTATTTCCCTAATATGTGTTGAGTTCTTTATATGCCCACCCTCCGTCTGGGTACTTCGGTTTATTAGATTCGATAAGGCTCTCTACTTTTTATCTGCTTCAAGAAAGGCCAAAAACTTGGCAGGTCAAGCCAAGAAAACAGGGAAGAAAGTGATGAGTTACTGCTCTTTTATTAGTGCTTCATTGTTGTACTCGCATTGTGAAGAAGTCTTGAAAGTGAAAATTTGAGCAGTTTGTGAGCAAAGCTTGGTTCACTGAAGTTGTCATGTTTAGTGGAGGGGATGATTTTTGGAGCGACTTGTATCTTGATGGCTGAGCAAGTTGTGGGGTGTGGACTATCACCTGATGACAATAGATCAGTTGACAGTGATAGGTCATTGCATCTGGAAGATGGTCCCATTCGTTGGTATTTCCAGTGGATGCAGATAAACTTTGAGTTCTTTCTTTGGTCTTTGGTGAATTTTCAGGAAAGCTCTCAGCTATCACTTCACTGGAAGATGATAATTGCACAACATACTATCAGCATGCTTCTAGATAATCATACACAATTGAACATCCTACAGATTGCATGTTTGCTTCTAGAGAATCATACACAATTGAACATCGTAGAGATTGCACTTTAAGTTGATTTCTTTCTCATTGCTCCCTCTTAGAATGATACTGGTTAGGATTATAAGGGATTTAAGTTTGAAGAAATTATCCAGACAATTCCCATAGGCTCACCTGCGTGATAAGAAATTTTCACAACCTCTCTAAGACATGGAAATTGAGGATGTATGAAGATAATCGCAAATAGTTGGAGAAGGCATGATGGTTTGGGCTAGGTTCTCATCTTTTGATGCCTACACCTTGAATTTTGGAACTTGGATCTAAGAACCCACTGCCTTAGATCAAAAAACTTACAAAAAAGGGGAGTTCATTCCAACAGTAGTAAAAAAAGTTTCTACTTTCCCCTATCGATCAGTAACTTTTCTTGACAAATTGTGATGATTTATCGGAAATTTACTACCAAAAGATGATTAAAACTGGCCATTAGAGGAGAACCTTGAAACCTCTTCAAGAGAATCTCACAGGGCTTGAAGTAGTCCATGTCTTGTAAAAAGATCTTGACCACCTGTTTATGATGTTCCCGAGGGTCGGATATGAGCTAGCAGATTTTTTCCTCTGTAGTTTAGACAAATACGAAGCCTAAAGTGCCCAACCATATCATACCATATCTGTGTTGCAGGTTAACACATAGCTTTTCAAGGTCAAACTCTCGTTAACCTATGCTTAAACACCTCAAATAGCCTCTTTTTTGTTGTTGTTGTTGGTGTCATCGTCATCTCATTGGCATTGTTGTTGTTGTTGTCATCAACATTTTCTTTTTGTCATCATTTTTGCTGCCGTTGTCATCATCATCATCATGCAATTTTGCTTTAAAAAATCATTTCATTTCAGTTTTGCAAAAACATGCCTATTTTTTAATTTCTTTTCCCTACAGAAATTGGCCCATTTGGGACTTTACTGGTCCATTTCTGCCCTTACCTTCATGCTAATATAGAAACAGTCTCACGTGTGTGCTGATTTCTACAATGTGTATCTATAAGCTAAATGTGTGCATTCAGGGTGGGCGCATAATGTTCCAGCAAAGTTCAATATGAGTCATTTCTGCAAAAAAGAAATAGGTGGCCTTTTTTGTGGCAAAAACTCCTATCATCATCACGGTCATTATCGTATAAAACACAATATTTTAAGCCTTTCCATATATGACTCATGAGTTCTTTTTATTATTGGAGGCTGTGGTATGGTCCCTTAGTGCGCATTCACCACGCTTCAAGTCAAACATGCTTTGGAGACATCTCTACAAACGTTGATTTGAAGATTCTTTTATTATTGGAGGTTGTGGTATGGTCCCTTAGTGCACAATCACTACACTTCAAGTCAAACATGCTTTGGAGACAACTCTGCAAGCATTGGTTTGAAGATCTTCTGAATGAGGGAAAAAAGGATGGAAAGAAAAATGAAGCAGGAAGAACCAGAATTGATCTCAGCAAAAACTGCTTTAACACCTATTCTCAATGTCCTTTTATGCCCAAACTTGGTCTAACATAAATCAAAAGAATGTTATGTACTCTTTCTCTTTCTGACCCCACAATTATAATTAGAAGATCAAAAACACTAATGGTCAGTTGTAGGAGTAGTGGATTGGCCAGATGTAGCACTGGCCATGTTTTGCTCTTCTGCCTGTTTCTTCTCTACTTCTGTTTTTTATTTCCCTTTATCTCTCTTTTCCTCTTTTTTTTTTTTTGTGCTTCCTATCCTATCTGAACCAAAAAGATTGATGCCCCTCCCTATGTTCATAAACTAGAAAAGAGGCTGTGAGCTCATCTGTGTTTCAAAAACTTCAGAGTTTGATCCTAGTACTTACATCACTTTCTTGGTTGATTGGTACATGTTGTGGAGTCTGTAACTTAAGATACAAATTTATTACTACAGAAAGGGACCATGATTGATCTCTTATTTGTTGCTCCTGAGGACACCTATAAGTTTCAGAATTAGTCCCTAAAGTAGAATCATCATGAGAAGAACCCTGGGAGTTTCCTAATACTAAAAGAGAAAAATTGACAAATGGAAAAAATGAAGCTAACCCTAGGCTACATCAGAAGTTATTCCATGACATTCACTCCAAGAAGAAAAGTGGTAACTTCAAGGCCCTACATATGCCACAATTTTGTAAGGGAGAAACCAAGAAGTCAACCCATGAAACCTGGGATATGCCCTCATTGGTTATCATGATTCCAAGTAAAATGGACCTTGTTAGATGAGTATTAACTAATAGGTTATGCGAATCAGAGTAGATAGATGACCCTCCGTTGACAATTTTCTTGACAAGTTTTTTGAAGAAGACTGATCATTGTTCTTTGATTCCATGATTAATATATTCATGTGAAAGTATACTTAAAAGACAACCTTCCATATGAATGAAGAGTAAAATTTGCTTCCTTAGTCACATATCACACAGGCAATTGTATATGGTCTTTGCTGGATGTATTACCTAGGGCTTTGAGAGATCTAGTTTTCACTGATGTATCAGAATGCCTCTACCTCTACTTTAGGTGTATTTGAGTAGGAATCTCCCGCATTAACCCCCCCAGCACCCCCCCCCCCCCCCAAACAAAACACACACACACACACACAAAAAAAAAAGGGGGAATAATATGAAGTTATAGAATATCATTTATGGGCCTGTATTTCCACTTCAGTCTTCTATCAATTAGCATACCAATTTTACATTTTCGTTGTTACGGTTGGTTTTTGATGGTTTGATGTACTCTAAGGGTGTGAGCGTGATCAGAAATGGTAAGTTCTCCTTTTCTTCTCTTCCTTTTTCTTTCATTACCTAGGCAGATTTGATTTGTTATTGATGATTATGTAATTATCAAAAAACTAAAAAAGCTTACATATGGAATATAAATTTTAGGAGGTTATAAGCAATATTCCTAGAAAAACTTGTAATGCATCTCTGAAATTCAAACTTTCCTTCTTTAATGATTCTTTAACTACCTACCTATCAATTTTCTAGCCTCTCTAATCGATGAGAGCAACTTCCCCGTTGAGATTCATCTAAAAAAGAAAGCCCCAAGCAAGGGAGCAGAAGGATTTCTAGAAAGCCAGAAATCATAGTTTCTTTCATGTGTCTGTGTATTTTATGAGTAATTATTTCTTATATTTTATATATCAGTTCTCTTTTAACTACTAAAATCACAATAAAAGTTCACGTGACTTATTGAATGCTTTTACATTGTTTTTGTTAAAGTCGACTATGGTAAATTGTATTTAACTATTAGCTATATTTTTTTCCATAAGTACATTCTTTTTTATTATCATTTCACTTTTGGCATTAGCCGTTTGCTTTCTCAATATATTGTGTAGCAAACATACTGTTTTTTCTCTTTGTTATGATTGTAATAATGTATTTGCAATGCCAACATTTTGTGATGTGACATATTTGCTGGGTTCTTTGTTGATAACGTGCAACGTTTTCTTTTCCATTTCCTGTTTAGCGAATCAGTCATATAGTACACCTGCCTTCTGTCTCAACAGGCATTTTATTAGCATGAAAATGTCCACCACATGCTGGCATTCATCATAATATCCAGGTGTCAACTGACACTTGTTTTCTTGTCCATATAGATCTGTTTATGCAGCATATAGATTATTTATGCATATAAAATGCATCCTGTAAAATGAATTTTTAATTTACGTTATGAAAATAATTAGGAATATCATGTCTATTTTAAGGATGATGGTAAAAACTGATGTTTTGTAATGTCTAAACGAGAAAGCTCTTTAAGTTACCATTTGATTGATTTGTTGACATCTTTTTGTATGTAATGGACTTCCAATCATACAGGGCACATCGTACGAGAATATGACAATGATAGTTCAGAATTATGTTGAAGGCTTGATAAGCAAATACCCTTATTGGAACAGGACATTAGGTGCAGATCACTTTCTTGTTACTTGCCATGATGTTGGTGTGAGGGCATTTGAAGGGCTTCCATTTCTTATAAAGAATTCCATCCGAGTCGTCTGTTCGCCAAGCTATGATGTTGGATATATCCCACACAAAGATGTTGCTCTTCCTCAAGTACTGCAGCCATTTGCTCTTCCAGCAGGAGGAAATGATATTGAGAACAGGTTAAATAGGACTTGATTGTTTTCCTTTTTGCTCTGGCATAGAAAGATTTACTTGAAAACTTCCATATTCAATAGTCATTGTGCTGTACCGGTGATGGGGCTCTTTATAATTTCTTATCTGTAAATGTTAATTAATCCTTAGTAGGATAATATCTTATCTAAATCATGCGAGCAGGGCATAAAAGATTTTCTATATTTGATTTGACAATTTTTATATAAAATCCACCAATTGCTTGTCACTCTTTATATGTTGCTGCTAATCCCACAAGCTATGTCATTTTATTCGTTAGCTCTATGATGCATTGAGGATCGACGGTTGGAGGAACTTCACATTGAAAAAATAATTTAAAAAAAAGAAGGAAAATGGTGCTAAATGGATATTAGTATCACTCAGCAATGAGAATGTATTTCTCCTTAAGGATTGCATGTATTGTCTCCAGATAATTCAGAAGTAGAAGCTGGTGAGCTCAACTGAAACAGACTCTATACTATAACTTTTACATTCATAGCTCGGTGCTAGTTTAATTTCCATAAGCTGAAAAAAAATCTGACCGCATTCTGGTGAATAGTAGATTGACTTAATGAATGAATTGCTTTTTGTCTAGCAATCTGAAGTCATTTTTTGAAAATAAAATATCTCTGCATTTATAGCGTCCATTATGTAAATATGATTAGGGTGGTCTATTGTCTTGTGTCTCTAAGTTCATCATTTATGTGACTCTGAGAATGTACTCATAATTTCTGACAGTATGCTTACAGATTTATTTAGTTATGTATGTTGTTTTCTGTTGTAAGCTGAAGTGTTTTTTTTAAAAAAGTGCCTTCTCTGATTGTATAGCTTCCATGATGTAAATGTCGTTGAAATAAGACCTTTTCGTGTCTTTCAGTTCTTCTGTTATGTGCATTCTGAGAATGTATGTGCAATTTCACCATGTCTTTGCAGAATTTTATCTCTAATGATTTGTTTTATGTGGTCATCAGGACAATACTTGGATTTTGGGCTGGCCATCGGAATTCTAAGATAAGAGTTATTTTAGCACGTGCATGGGAGAATGACACAGAGCTTGCTATCAGCAATAATCGCATAAGCAGAGCTATTGGAGAGTTGGTATATCAAAAGCAGTTTTACAGGACTAAGTTCTGCATATGTCCAGGTGGCTCCCAAGTTAATAGTGCTCGCATAGCTGACTCCATTCACTATGGATGTATTCCTGGTCAGAGCCCCACCTTTAAATGTCCTTCTCAGTAGTTATTTACATATATACTCCCAGGAAAGTTTTATCATGGCAATATTACTAGCTCTCTTGAAGTAATATGTTTTTAAATTATACTGCTGCTCATAATTTTCCTACATCCAGTTGCATTTTGCTGACAAGGGCTCATATTTTCTTTCTTTTCAGTAATTTTGTCTAATTACTATGACTTGCCGTTCAATGACATCCTTGACTGGCATAAGTTTTCTCTCATTCTCAAGGAGAGTGATGTCTACCAGTTGAAGTCCATTCTCAAGACCATATCTCATGAAGAATTTATTGCATTACATAAGTCTTTAGTTGAGGTAAGTTACTATGTGCTATGCATAATTTGTGGTGGTCAAGATTTGTTACTTGTTTGACTTAGTAATTAACTTCATATATAGCTCTTACATTGCAAATCTCCATTTTTCACTGTATTATCATGCCTCAGTCTGTTATTGGTTCTGTAGTAGGCTAAATATGTGTATATCAAATACTGACTCATATTCTACTTGATATGGTGTTTTAATATAATATATTGTCGATTAGAAGTACCGAAGGGGAATTTCTTATTCCCTTTGGTATTCTAAGCCATCTGTAGCAAATACTAACTCATATCCTGGGGCAAGGACTGGCACATTTCGTCCCGTACCTGCACGGGTCAAGGGCTCACTGTATTTGTATTATGTTATAAGGTGTTGACTCGTGATGTGTGCTGGCATAGGAAGATGTGTCAGTCTGTAAAAGTATTTAGACATAGAATATTAAGACATGCTACCTTTTCTGTTTCTCTAAATAACAATCGCTATAAACATGTTTTAAACAAATAAATGTTGTTTATAATTAATGAATAGAAAGCTATGATGACAAATATTCCTAATAGTCATAATCTTGGTTTGAAGTTTGTTTGGAACTTCAGAACAAAAACCAAGGATCTATGCGGACACTAATATACAGAAGTCTATGAGGAGATCCTCACCTGGATTGTTGAGAATACTCTGAGATAGGGGTGATAGGGGCACAGACCCCAGACAATCATCTATGTTAAGTTTAATTATCTATGTTAAGTTTTGGCATGACACTAATAGCAGATACTCATTATGGAAAACTTCCAACTTGAATTCTTTCAAATAAAATTTGTCATACAAATGGGCATAGTTATTCATTGTTTAACTTGTTGGAAATATGCTTGGGAAACAATGTAGATTTCTTCCTACGTTACACATAACATCTAGAAATATCTAACGTGTTTCAAGTAACTTGAATTGAATACTACATCACCAGTATAAGCCATTAAAAAGTACAAGATTGTTGGCAACTGATAATATGGAACTCTCAGTTCTCACAACAAAATTGAAAACTTTAACCGTACTGTGATATCAACAGCATATACAAATGCTAGATATATTCCATTTGTTTCCTGAATTTATGGCTAATATGTTTTCAGGTTCAAAAACACTTTGAGTGGCATTCACCTCCAGTTCCTTATGATGCATTCCACATGGTAATGTACGACCTTTGGCTACGACACCATGTCATCAAGTACTAGACTACTGGTATTTCTGTATGCTGGCTTTTTGCACCAAGCTTGGGGATTGGTTGAGAAGAGGGCTAGTCCCTTCAATATGTACAGCTTCAAGTGTGTAAGAATATATAAAAATTTTGTTCTTCATCCACTCCCTTGCATTTGGATAGATTTGTTAAATGAGGCAGCGGTGTAAACCGGTGCAATGTAGAGTAGGCGGCCATCTATGCCCTAAGCTATCTGTTCCGTTGTGCGTCATGGATGGCAATTAACCATCTAATTTGAGTATGATAATCGGGAGTGTTTTTGTCGGCACTCTAATGCAACACGTTTCCCCCTTACAGCGCCACAACCACACTCTTGTAATTTTATGATGACAATTCTTTTGTAAAATGCAATTTATTTATTTATCTTTCCGTTTCATGTAATTGATGGTCACAAAGAGCTAGGCTTTTAAAAGGTTATAATATGCTTTTCCAAGAAAAAAGTGTTTTAATTTATCCACCAGTTGAAAAGATAGCTTCAACTATGCAAGTAAACTCGCTTGCACATGGTTTCTCGTGCATTTTGATGCTTTGAAGGTGCTTGTCAAATTGTTCATGGAAATAGTTAGTTTCTGAAATTTTGTATGTAAATATGATGTTTTTGAGGGATGTAGTTGCAAAATTCCCCCAATGAGAATAGATTAACGCTGACGGTAAGGAAGCAGGATTAGCCAGCCTGAAATTTCTAAATGCAGGAGCTGTTACGACCTGGGCATGCGACCTTTTCTCCCCCAAGAATGATTGCTATGATGCTATTCTTCCTTTAAGTTAATGTAAAGGGATATTATTTTAATATTCTTCATTAAAATGTATGGTATTTTTGCCACAGTATTAATTATTTTTTTCAGTTTTCTCTGAGAACTCAGAAAGTTACTGCTGAATGTGGAAAGGGTGTTTTAAAACTTGCTACTTTAATGTGAGGAGGAACTTTGGTATGAATATTTTTTTGAAGACCGAGTACTGGTGAATGGTGAATGGAGTAGTGTGTAAAATATTGGATGTTTTCAGGTGTCATGGTTGCTGCTCTTCTCTCATAAGAGGAAGCACTTCCACATTCTCCAAGGTATGGCTGGTCCGTCCGTTCAACAATTTGGTGCATCAAAGCAACTGCTTTACTTTTCCGGGTTTTTAAATGACATCATGCTAACATATAAATCTTTTGAAGAGATTAATACATGGTGAATTATATCCTTGTAATCTTTTACTAAAGGTTCCAGCTTATCAAGATGGCAGTTGGACCTAGGCTCAAATCCTGTGTACACCATTGTTTGGGGTGCTTGGGGAAGGGCTAACCACAAACAGCTTCTCTGTTATGTAGTTCATTGCCTGCAGACCCTTCTTTCAAAAAAAAAAAGAAAAAAAAAAAGGAAAGAAAAGAAAAAAAGAATTGCTTGTAAAACTTTGGCCTAACCCTCACAAAGATTACCCTCCTACTTAAATGTTTCTCTAGCTTGAAGATCAGCTTTTTGAAGGTTTAAAGCCACACCGGCAGGTCTTGCAGGTGGACAGCTCTCTGGTGAACCGAGCACCAGCATAAATAACACTGAAATTTCGTTCAGACGACATTAAGTTTATTGTTTTTATACCTTATTTACCAGATTCAGAGACAACATGTTTACAGTAAACATGATTGCAAAAAAGAAGAATTCGGTTAGGAGGAGGTGTGAATAGCTAGCTATTCAGATGCGCCAAAAGTGCTCAGCAACCTGCAAGGTTCAGCCTAGATGTCAACTGAAATTATAAAAGTAACCTAGTGATGCTAGAGAAATCAACAGCATGCCAGATTGCTCAAATATTTCTTCCATTCCTGGCAAAATTTAGTCGATCATCTCATATTAGCTCTCCTTTCACTTTGATGTTGATCAAGATAGATAAAATGTCCACAACAATCGAGAAAACATTACATCTACAGCAAGTACTCGAGGAAAGTCGCCATAAAGAAATCTGTTCATTATAGAGAAGGGGTGAAAATGGTCGTGCCTCGTCTGAATGACTCTGTTTTCAGAACTCATTTGGATGTTGGATTAGCAAAGGACGACTACAGCATAACTCATCAAACAGACATACATTGAACTCTTCCTCAGAAGCCCAAAAGGCCAATCTTTTCATGCTCACAGCTAAGAAATTCACACGAGTCAGCTACATATGAGAATAACCGGAACATGAAGTTATTGCATCAACAGTCACAATTTGAAGAACGAGTTAACAAATTTCCATCCAAAATTTTCACTCAGAGAAGTGATACTCTATAACAACATTCCGGGAGGCCCTTGGGAAGGTTGACACCTTGCGTCTAAACTTTGCATGCTCCAAACCATCCTTCGAAGGCACGATGGTCATTTTCTCAAGCGCTCGCAAGTTTTTCAACAGAAACCTCACCAGCTCCAGCCCAGTCTTGCTCTCATCAATGTTCTCCAGCCTAGCAGTCTTCAACTGCCTCGCCATCCTCCTAATTCCTAGCTCTCTTTGCTTCTCTCTAGCAGTAGCACGTCCTTTTCGCACCGACTGCGATGGCTGAAACCAACTAAAAATTTTCAATGTAAAACGGTCGGCTACTTGTGAAGCAAAGGATGATTCAAAAGATAAAGCATGCTTGCGAGCTTACAAGAAGAATAAACCTACCGTGACGCTCACTGAAAGGGTTTCCAGATATGGGCAGCTCCTCAGCAATGGAGCTATGGCTCCAAGACCGTCTTCTCTGCGCTCCATAAACAACACCAGATGCTTCACGCCTTCTTGCACGCCGTCCGGTAGACCGGGCGCTCGCGCGAGATGCTTCAAGAAAAGTGGAAGGATACAGAATTAAATCGTTCACACAACAAACCATCAAATTTTCTTGGTTAGATTTGGGCTCATGCTATGCGTATACCCTGATGCACCACGACGACAGCGTCAGACTTCTCGCGCCGCCGACCATCTGGAAAAGCTTGACCAAACGCTCCTGGCAATCCTCCTCAGCTTCCCACATCAAGGAGGGAGCTCTCAAACCCAAAACCACCTCATCCAAACGCTGCAAGTTCTCCATGCAATGCTCGTCGGCGGCTCCACCAACATAATGAAGAGTCTTCAGACGTGGCGCCGAGACACGAATCCGAGCCGGGTCGACCCAGCTGCATTTAGATATCACCAGAGTAGTGAGCTTGCGAGCACCGTCGATCTCGAGAACGTCCGTCCGGCACTCCTCGACGACCAGCTCCTCCAAGAGCACGCAGTTTGAGAAGAGGTCTTGGAAGAAGGATCCTTTCGATAGCGATATCGACGTCAGGTGCAGCACCCTGAGCCTCGGAAGGCCGGCAGGCGAGGGCAGCTCGAAGGCGTAGCAGCGGAGCCTCAGCTTCAAGGAGGTGATGGAGCCGCAGCGGAAGATGGAATCGGGGAGCCGCCTCGTCCGCGATCTCGGAAGGCAGAGCTCGAGGTCTTGGACTCGGCGAGCGACGGCGAAGGCGAGCCAGGACTCGAGTCGGGGGTCGGGGCCGCCGCCGCCGCCGCGGGCGTCGTCGAGGGAGAGGCGGAGCTTGGTGAGGTGGGGGAGGGCGAAGAGGGCGACGGCGGAGTCGGCGAAGTCGGCGAAGGCGGCCCGGCGGCCGCGGGCTTTGGGGAAGAGGGAGAGGTCGAGGTCGAGGACAGGGGAGAAGGTCCAGGCGTAGCGCCAACGCTTGGAGAGGACGGAGGTGGCCACGGCCTCCTTCATGGGTAGGAAGGAAACGATGCGGCCGCAGATGTCGTCCGCGAGGCCGCTGATGGGGTCGTACGCTTCTGTTGGTACGATGTGCTTGGTTCTCATGAGGTGCTCGAGATTATTCCCTCAAGAGGAGTATTGATTGAAGCTATAATTCAGGGGAACAAAAAAAAAACATTAAAGAAATCAATCCATGGAGGTCATGGAAGGGGGGCTTTGGTTTTGCAGGTTTGCTAATAGGAGAGGCAGATCTGAGATTCTGAATACGACTCCTCGGTGGTTTTTATCGTTTCTTAAAAAATTATATAATGGATTGAGTTTTTGTCGGAAAAGGACTCGTTTTAACTAGATTGAGTCCACGGAGCAACACGCATAAAGATTAGATAAATTAAAAAGAGCGGAACATCTAAGCTTCCTTATATGTTGCTTCGCAGTTGGATTGTGTTGTGGATCTGACCAACCAAAAATTATATCATATTGACTCAAACTTGTAAGTTTTAATGGGACGAGATTCCGGTGGACGACACGAATACTTATTGTGACAAAAAGTGTTGTTTGGGTTACTGATGCTAGGATGATATTCCTGGTCAAGAGTTGCAGAGGAGGGGTGAAATTTGACTACTTGAAGATTATTGAGTTAGAGTTCCACAGATTTTGACTAGATTCTTCATTTCTTTTGTTTTGACCAAGGATGCTTGTTTTCCTGCAGGTGCGTCCGCGTGGTACGAAGGGACTTGGTTGGAGTTAGCAAAAGAGATACAAAGAGGTATTCACAACTGGTACAAGAAGAAATCTTCAATACTGACTCCTACAGGGGTTTTTATTTTTCTTACTTTCATATATGAAGAAAAAGTGATCAAGGAGTGAAAGAAATCAATTTTAGGACCCAATTCTATACTGAGTATCCCGTATTTAAATGTTGTGGCACTACCATGAGCCAATACATGACCTTGGAGTGATAACAAATTAAAAAATACAATGATCTCAGACAATAGAACAAATGGTAATGACTATTGGAAACAAAATTATTTGTTCTTTCAATATGTTTTTGAGTTGTCTTTGTTTCTCTCATTTTCCTTTCCTAGCTTCAGCCGGTAATGCTTCAATAATTATTTGTAGACAAGAAAAGTACTTCGAACAATTATTTATATCATGATGAAATTTTAGTATATTATACTAAGTTTAATTAGTCATTCAAAATCAAAAAAAAAAAATCAGACGAATGATCAGAAGGAGATGTAGACATGAAAAATAGGTAAATGATCAGATAATAAAGTTTAATGCGTACCGATTTATGTCCTTTTAGTGAAGCCTCAAATTAATAACTAAAGTATATTTACAATTATGGTTCTATTCGAACATGTCCTCTCGATATAAAAATACTAATAGAAAAAAAAAAAAAAAACTCCAGTCCAATCTTCTTCATAAAATATGGTTTGCCTAATGGATCCTATTTTCTTTAAGAATATGATAAATCTAATTGGCTATGAATGTTAATTTTCCTTTTCATCATTTCCAACCAATTAAGATGGGATTTCCTCACAATATACATAATGGTGGACAGATGATACAATTAGGAACTTCAAAACCCCTCACCCTTGATTTTATATTGTATACATAGTCTAACTTGCATCATATAACTAAATCAAATTTGGAAAGTAGTCAATCCTTGTTAAGTAGTGGTAAATTCATTCTTCTTGAAGTTGACTAAAAGATTTATATTCGGTAAATGACACAGCATATTATTTTTCTGATGGGATACATTCTTCACATATTATTGCACACTGATATTCTACTCTCGCGAGATATAAAGAACAAATAAGTTATTGAATTATAAAACATGAAATTGACATATTGATTAATTAAAAGCACCATAAATTTACAAAAGAAATAATGCACAAGTTTCCAGGGTCTTTTTTAATATTATTCTTTATGTGACTAGGATGGTGTAAGACCAATAAAAGTATCTAATTTATCCATGGTTACATCAAGCTTACATGATTGATTCATAACACAATCTAGAGGAAGGAGAAGAGAGACTTTTAATATTCTGATCTATTACAATGGATTGTCCTTGAGACTGTACCTAAATTAACAGTGGGCATTTTTTTTTAATACAATACCTATTATTTAACACACTCTCGGAACCAAAAGAATAGAAGCATTTTTATGCATTTCAAACATCTATAGCAATATTTAAAATGACCGCAAGAGAGACTTTATTCTACATTAACAACTATTCCATAAAATTTCAAAAATAATATATGGAAATGAACTTTTGCGATGAAGAATAACAAAATGAACTAAAGGTTTGCATGCTGTATATTAGAGATAAATGTCGGCATTGGGAAAATACAATTATGCATAAATGCATGTAATTCATATGACTTATATGCTTCAACAATGGAGGAGTTAGATAACATCATGGATAACATCTCTATCATATTAGAAAAAACCATTGTTTTAATAATTAAGGTTTTATAAATATCAATTGAGGTAGAATGTTACGATTTTTGCATAAATTTCAAAAATAACTTTTTATAAATATCACAACTATACGAGAAAGGATTTGGAAAATTTGCAGAATTTTGAGAGATCAGGATTCCGAAAGCATTACAAAACTTTTTTCATTATTATGAAAATATAAGAATATTGATCATTATAAGCCAATTAGGCAAAATAAGGCCTTTGGTTAATTGCAGTCTTCGAACAATGAATAATATTAGGTCAAATTTTTTAGATAATTAATAACTCAGTAATAACTGATAAGGCTAAGATCAAAAAGGATCGACAAATAGGAGTGAAAAGAAGCATGAAAAAATGTATAAAATGAATATAATAAAGTACGATTAGCTTAGGGGGAAAAATTCAAGAGAAGTATCACTTTATGTCTGGGTAGATTTCAAAAATTCATAAGATGAGCAGTGAAGCTCCTACCTACACAATGAAAAGTCGTTGTGGGTAGATAGGTCAACAATATATTATGGGGCCAATCTTGTGTCAGCCGGATATTTGGCAAAATGGCTTTGATGGATCGGCGATAACATTTAGGGCATATCAAGTTCCATTAGTGCGACCTGAAAAGAAACAAACCTTCAAACCAAGTGATAGCATTGCAAGAGCAAATGCCGTTGGCATGTGTTGAATATTTGAGTAATTACTTATGAGTATTTATTGAATATATTCATATATGTACAAAGAGAGGCATTTTGGTCTGTCCAACAATAAAACAAATACATTTACATGCAATAAATATATGCCTTCTGTCAATTTTATGTTTTGCAAAAATATCATAATACTTCATGGTTTTAAACCTATCAACTGTGTATTTATTGCACCGGTATATACATACATGCACATGTATGTGAAAACATAAACAATAGCTTAGCAAAAATTAGGTTACGGATATTTATCTTTCAAAGAATCGATTCTTTAGTTATTAAACTCTAATCCTACTTAAAAGTTATGCCTCTTCCACCAGCCTCTAAATACAAATGTACCAAAAATATACTATTGTAGATAAAAAAATATTCTTGATAGAAAGGGAGAGAACCTGCGGAAAGTAAAATGACCTAGGTCTAGATTCTTGGGAATAGCTTTGCCATCCAAAATAGATCCAAATAATTTTTACTTCTTCTTGTTATCACCATTATTATCTTGAATCTTGTCGAAGCCAAATGAAACCCTAGAACAATTAGATGTTCCATTTCGCAATTAAAATTTTTTGATATCTATTTGGTTGTGCGATCTATATTCTCTACTTACATCACTAATCATTGAGTCGTCCAAATACATTCAACATGATCCTACATTTATTTTTAGTTGTACTTTTTTTTTTGTTGAAACGGCAAATTTTATATAAATAAGTATATCCTGCCAAATCACGATTAAAAAAAAGGTACGATGAATAAGGTATGCCTTTTACTTTTCAAAATTTGCCTTGCACACTCCTTTTAACTTTAACTTTGTACATGTGCGACAGGGTCTACACATGAGAGAGAGAGAGAGAGAGAGAGAGAGAGAGGTATGAGAATATGCAACAATAAGAGTGGGGTTGAGCTCATTTGACATACATAGAAAAAGGAATATTTTTTTGTTCTTCATTCAAGCTTTGCTTTGCCATGAAATAGCAAAATTTTAGCATAACATTTTTGGTGGTCGTTTTTTCTTAAGGAAACAATTTAAGGTGGCCTTTGTCGGATTGTGTTCTCGACGTATGCATTTATATCGTTTTTTTTTGTTATCAGTAAAAACCTCACTAAATAATGGCCATGTCCTCACGTAACAAATAATAGCAACAGTGCATATGTCTAAGAAAGCAAACTTTATATGATGAGAAAGCATGAAATAAGAAGTTTCTGGCCATCAGAAATATGAATTACTCAATACCGGGTATAGCTGTGCCCAAAGATGATGTTCACCTCCCAAAAGTACCTGCTTTTGTTTCTTCCATCATGCATTCCATCAGAACAGCACGTACCAGTAATTGCTGGTTTAATTGATGTCTGGAAGGGTACAACTTGCCAATGAGAGAAATATATCACCCTTGATTACAGCCATGCAAGTCATGCTGGAGGACTGAAAGTCTCATAAGAACCTTCAGCGCTTTTAATTTTCATTCGAAGACAATGATGTTTTGAAATAGAAGTGGGAAGTGCATGGTTTGCGCACAAGGTAAAAATCAAAAAGAGGTGACTTCCGTTCCACGGCCTTGGCCATGTTTTATGATATATCGAACAGAAAAAAAAAGAAAGAAAAAAAACTGCCTCTGTCTTTAAGCTTAAATAATTCCTAGATATGGAAGCGCTTATTCCTCAGAGCAACAACACAAAGTTTCAGAGAGTCATATGATGTGCAGAAAAGAAACTTGCTGAAGAGATACTGAGATTAGTTAACCAAATTTGCCTTGATAAGACAGTTTATTTTACAATAAGAGGATAGATGATGTTACACTTATATGATTACAGATGTTGATTGATCGCTGCAACAGAAAGAAAAGGTGCAACAGTGATAATCAATGGAAAAGCTAACTTGCAAGCTTGTCGATGCCCAAATAAATTGTAATCTTGACCTGAGGCTGGTTAACCAGACTGATGTATAGCATTCTCTGCACCAAGGATCCTCTTATTTTGAGTAACTAAAAGAGTGCTTGTTTCTTTATATTTGGACCATCTTGGGAGACTCTTCTCCCCATTCCTCAGTTTGGCAGAAAGCATTCTAAAGAGGCCCCTAAAGTAAGTTGCCACTGCTGCCATAATTTCTCTGCATAATGGAAAAAAAGGGCACACCGTTCAAGCCTGACAGGGAAAATTATTTATGGAAAATTGAAAGACAAACTAGACATATATGATGAGGAACCTAATTCCATATGCATTAAATATTAGAAGGCAAGTGGATTGGGGTTTATCATGACTTCTGTAAAGCTTGTTTATTAGACGCATATGATGAATTCATCATTATCCACATATTCAAAATCTGATTGGAGAACAGATTTCAAGAGTCTAGGGATGACTGAGTTAAGATAGACAACTTAATGCTAGGAACTCTACAGAAGAAGAAAATATTCATGAGCTGCGACTCAGATGATCATGTAGAGAAGTTCGAAAAGAACAGGGGAATATGTCGCATAGCGAGGAACTTATGTTCTGCAAAAGAAATTAGCAAACTTCATTTCATGCTTCGATCAGTTCTTTTTTCTATTTTTAAGTAACATATATTTGCCACAAAAAAGATACATTTTCAGTCAAAATGCTATCAAGACCAGTGAAACTGCCAAAGCTGCTTTTTTATCTAAAATACCTTTGTCCAACCTGTTTTCTCACCCTGATAGAAATGGGTACATTTAGGATCCCAGTCTAGAATCCAGAATATAAGAAGATGTGTACAAAACGTAAACAGGAAAATACGACCATAGAAAATAGGTTGACATTTCGAACTTATGTGCTAAAAGGATTAAAAAAAGATGAGACAGATGCCCAGATTAAGGGTAACCTGAGTATGACATGAGATCAAATGGTGGATTCTACTAAGATGTAAGAAAAGTACTTGAAGAGTCTGAGGATGAGCATTATTATGTATTAGTTTCCTGAATGTCATGCACATGACTCCCATGGTGAGGTGATAGGAAAGAAGAAAAAGAGGACCATTGGTCCATTAGCTTTAAAAAAAAATAATAATAAAAAGGATGTGGAGTCATTCCAGAAAGAGAGTCCAACCTCAATCAATTTAAGAGGGGAAAGTTCGGAAATATCATAAACATGGTGTGGAAAGCTTGGGGTGGAGTGCAATCCCAAGCATTTGCATTATATACAGAGAAATACAGAAAGAAACAAGGCAAGCATCAAGATTCAATGATAAATATTGAAGGCAGGCTGTTGTCTTTAGGATATCACGAGAGAAGCAACAAAGAAGACATGAAAAAATAGAAGGCTAAGCTAAAAGGCCAACGAAGTTGGGATGCGCCATATGACGATTCCCAGAAAGGTTGGGCTAAAAGTAATGTAAGAAAATGACCAATTATTAGCTGTGATTTGTGACTGGAGAAGTAGAATACTGAGTCACATTGGGAGCACTGGGAGTAACAAGATACAATTTCAATTAAAGATGAAATTGTGAAAAGATAGAGTGGATATTGTCAGGAGTTGGTCAACTTGATCTTTAGAAGAGAGAGAGAGAGCGATGTAAAAGAAGCATGTTTTCAGAGGCTACACATGTACCATTGTTTAATTGAGGCAAACAGGTAAAGGCTTCAGAAAGGAGGCAAAAAGACAGGATAACTGGAATACAAATAGATCTAGATGAAATAGATAAAAAGCAGAAGAACCTTTCATGGAACCAAGCTGTGCTGCTTTACTAGGTTACTCCATGAGGTTACAGATAAACGATAATGGAAGTGCACTTGACATCCCAAACTATGAAGCCAGGATGGCTGACGAATAGTAATGAGAGCTTCTATTTCGAAACTATGACATTGCTCAAAACTAAAGATGGTCTATACACAGTGGAAAACTCTTTATTCAGAAAAAATTTTAGGACCTATGTGTTCAACACAATTTAAATAGATTAACATAAGACTACAAAATTAAGAAACTAGACATAAAGAAATATGAAGAATAACAAGATATTCCAAGCAGAATTTGTTAAACAAATTCTTGATTATATTTTTTTATAAAAAAAGGAAGAATGATTGAAGATTTAGAAATATGAGAGGACAACATGAGTTTTGTGCAACAATAAACAAAGCATATAAAGTTTTTTTTAATAAAACAGTGTCAACAATACTGATTTTTTTAAAAAAAATCAAGCTGCTATAATCAAATTGATCTAATCACCTAAGCAATTGACGAAAGATTTACACAAGTTCTGGTTGCAATAGGAAAAATCATGATATGAATAATAGTAATGTATTGAAATCAAGAAGGAAATATAAGAGGAAGCAACGGAAATTTTAGTAAGTCATTGAGTTTGTTTTGGTTAAACCTACAAGTCAAAGAGAGCCACACAGCACATTCAGCACAGAGATACAATGGCAGGATAAGAGCATAGTTAAATATGCCAGAATTATATACAATTATTAGAGGATAAAAGGCTATAAAATCCATATATAGTAAAATTTAGAACTACAAATGCAATATAAGTTAAAAAAAGAAAGGGGGGCATATCCAAGATGTATTACAATGGAATATCAGAGAATGATTATTTTCTCCTTTGTCTACAAAAGAATAGGAAAATGGATAAAGTCATTCCAACCAAACTATGGTATATGTTTCTTGAGTGATGTGCCCAGCATGACATTAAGTCTTGAAGTAGTTATAAGGCAATGGACTAATGATTTTATATGGCCCAAAATGTTGAAATAGAGAAGTTCCAGGCATGCAAGCTGAGTGTGCAGAGACAAGAATCCTAAAAAATGGTTGATATTACTAGGAGGAAGAAAAAGGTGTCTCCTGGTAACTACAGTCCAGTGGTTTGTATAGAATGCCTTCCTGTGCTTTACAGCGGCAGGATGTCGATAGATGTACACAATCTGGATTGGATTTGAGGATTCCAATTTTTTTCTACTAAACATCAAGGATTGAATGGTCAACAACCGAAACAACTTCAATGTTAAGTCTTTCAGGTGTCAGCAAACAAGTGAATAAAATATGTCAAGTTTAGATAAAAGACTGAATAAAAGTTTTTTTAACTTAGGCACTTATTTTAGATGCTAAGATTCAAGATAATACCAAAAACCATCCTATAAATTTTACACCTTTTAACCCTCGCAGCTGAATAATGATCAAAATAACAAAAAACAAGATTGGTGGAGATAAACAACATACTTCTGGATATAGAATAATATAAGGCTTAGAAAATTTCACCGTTTTTCTCACTTAGAGCATAAGAACTGGGACAAGTAAACAATCAAACGTGGAATGGGAAAAGTTTGGAGAAATACAAACACCCATTTCACTGTCTTTACTCTTTACTTATAAACCTATAATATGGCACTTAAACTAGTTCTAAGTTTCATCTTCACTTAAAGGCAAGAAAAGAGATCAAGCACAATACTCATTCTTAGAAGCATGCTAAAAGATAGAGTATCAAATGCATTTTTCACATCTCCAAGACAGGATGATATAGTACAAACAACACTACAGTGCAACTATTTAAAATAATGCTATCATTTTAAAGTTAAAAATATATATACTTACAGTGGAGAGCAGGGAGACCGGCCACCATTTAGATAGAACACAAACAAGTATGAATCATAATGCTGGCCCTGAATGTAGTAAAAACTTGGCAATCTTCTTACAAGCCTAAATAGCATCTTCTTATAGAAACTGATGGCTGGCTGGTTGTAAGCAATAACATGCAAATATACTGCTCTGCAGCTAGGCATGCTTGAAGCATATTTAATTACCTCCCGAACCAGTGAAGTAGCTGCAAATATCATGATGATAAGAAGACATTCAATTAAATGAAGCATAAAGGAAATGAATGAACTTATAATCATCAGAGAAGGTAACAACCTATGCCAAGGTTTCTATAATGCTCTACCACACCAAGTGTCAAGATATAGACTAGTATTTGATTTTTTCTTGAAGGATCGTATCTGAGCAAATCCTCAATCTGCATAAGCAATGTACAAATGTAAATTATTAGCTACAGTTGAAGATTAGAAGTCATGGAATTTCAAAATTACAAGTCCAAAACACCTCGCTTTCTGTTACTGGGATAATACGTGTAGTGACAAATCCAATTAGTTCATCATTTTGACCATCAAGCCTGCTAATGTCAACAGCAGCCCAAGAGACAATTCCATGGCCATTGACCACATCGAGGAAGAATTCTCTCTCATACCTGCAAAGTATAATTTCCTTTCATGTAGTCTAAACAGCAATATCCCCCCCCCCCCCCCAAGGCTTCACAAAAATCATATGTGAAACATATGCACATCAGAACTACATTGCACACCTTATAGGAAATAAAGCAGCATGGATCTGCTCAAGAACTTCAAAATCAGAAGGTTGTATGGGCCTGTAAATAATAGTTGGACGATGTGCAGCTCCTGGGTCTAACATGAGAAGTTTCACTATTGGCCCCTTGCAGCAGAAGATATTTGAAGAATATGTGTGTACACTTCTGTGTCCATTTATGCCACATCTGATTCATCAGGCATGCTGTCATCACTCATTTTCTTTATAAAATGTGTTCTCTGGAGCCCTGTGATAATCAGAGAATACTATAATATCCCATTCTAAATTCCCTGATAGAAGCATGGGGATCATTTTCATCATACGCACAAAACATGTTAAAAGTCAATAAACTGTGCAAAGAATGGGACATCATGTCAAATGTGCTAATTAATGTTAGATAGCTTTGTATAAAATATCATACTATAATGCAATATTAGGACACAGAAAATTTACTAGATAATAGGATCATGCAGAAACAAAAGCACACAACCAAACATAGTCACAGTAATCTCCAAGTTATTCAAATACCTCTATTTAAGTCATAATTTATTATTGACCAAATGTTTTTTTCTCCAAAATTCACAAGTTATCCAAAATTCACTAAATTCACGATTATTAACAAACTTCTTAGAGAACATAATCACTTAAAACTCGGGGAATGTTGATTGACCAATAATGCCTGATGTTGATCAGCTACAATTATTTATTCTTGGCATTCTCATGTTATCAATAAGCATATACACACTTATACCTAAGACTGCCAATGAGAACCAGTAAATTGATCTATATACATGATCCCTCTTTCTTAGAAATTTGAAAAGAACAATTATTAAAGAATTTATCTGATTTGAATTTGAGTATATGATGATCTAAATCTGAGCAAAGAGAGTCCTAACCCCCAACACACACATAAACACAAAGGGTGGAAAAAAACTCTATGGCCCTAAGTCACTTCGGTCAGCTCCAATTGCAGCCCCCCAACCCAATTGGAAACCCTAATTTCATCTCCCTTCTAGCATGACATCGGGTATCCCTCCAATCTATGTCCCCCTCTTGCAACTTGTGCACTCCAGTCTCCTCTACACTCCTGATCACTTTACCACCACCACCATTACCCTCCCTTACCCCTATCTAATCGTGCAAATCTTACCTCACTACCAATCACCTCTTGGACTATCTTATTCCACCTCTACAATCCCCTCTTTCTCTTTAAACCTGAACTTGCATCTAAAAAGGATTGTTATCATATTGTTCCTTCATTTTATACAATATGGATATAGATTTCTACAAACATCTAGGGTCCATTCATTGCCATCACCCCACCCTCAATTTTTCTCTCTACTTGTGTGTGTCTGATTTATTTTAAACAACTCTTCCCATTTTTACAGGGCCCACTTAATAAATCAAGATATGATCGATCAAATTTGAGACTTTCTCCTTTAGTACAAAAAAAATGAGAATTTTTTGCAACAACATCTAAAGGCTAAATATAAAGCTTATATGATATGTCACAAATTCCAAGTGACTAATAAGCAACACTATGGAGAACCCCTAAAGTAGGAAGATTACAGATGAAGAGAGCCAAAGACCAGGTTTGTAAGAACTATGTGCGTATCTGAGTTACCTAACTAATTTTCATTTTTTCCTTATGCTACTTATTATGCATTCTTTTCACACTTCTGCTTAATTTTTTGCATTTTCCCTGAATCCGGACTATTTTTCCAATACACCAAAATTGCAATCATAGACATTTTGTTTACAGGAAACATGTTACCATCATTATTTAGCTACGACCTTAAAATTTGAAACTTGTAACCATCATTATTTAGCTACGACCTTATAATTTGAAACTTGTTACCATCATTATTTAGCTACAACCTTATAATTTGAAACTTACTTTTCAAACCCAAAAAGGCCAGTTGAAATTAGGAAGGTAATGATAGCCAAAAAATGGGTCTTCTCTATCGAAAAAAATATGCTAAGGAATTTTGGCGCTTTCTTTTCTGATTTCCCTTTTCTTTTAGTACGCAAATTGACCTAAGAAGCTTGAAAGCAGAACTATAGTCAAACTCAGATTCAATGAACTTCCCCATAAAAAGGCGATTCCTTCATGAACTACCAATATAGAGAAAAATTAAAAAACAAGTATTCATATGGTTTTGCGACACTCGTTAAGATCAAGATCTTGAAGACAAAGAGGCTATTTAACGATGTCTAAACAATACTGAAACCAAAGAAAACCAACACACACATGAAGAAAAATCTAAGGCTGAAAATTCATTGTTTTTAAATCTTTTTTAAGAATAAATTAAAAAAAAAAAAAACAAAAAGCAAAAGTCATCGAAAATGATACACACCAAGTAACAGACAGGAAACACCTAGATATCAAGATTTAATCTTTGTATCATTAAAGAAAAAAGAGAGCAGGAAGTCCATTGCCCTAACCCTGATGCATTCATTAATCATCAAAATCCTGCTACCGAATACGAAAAGAAAAAGAAAACTATATCCAATAAGAGTCTTAATACCATTCCAATATACACCCATAAATCATTCGATGATTCGATTAGCCATAAAAAAAGAACCCATCAACCATGGATAAAGAAAACCATATTCAAGATGAGTCTTAATTCCATTCCAATACATACTCCCAACTTGTTCGATGATTCGATTAGCTATAAGAGAAGAACCCATCAAACATAGATAAAGCCCATCAAATTCCAGTGCAAGAATAGCTCCAAATTTATCCCAAGAACCGGCCTTTTCGGACGAAAAAGATCAAGAGAAAGAGAACGAATACAATTGAATCGCTTCTAACGAGGGCGGAATTGGAGCTGGTACCTTCGATCCATGGAAGAAGAATTCTTGAAATGGCCCGCAAAGAGATCGTTTCGATGGTGGGTCGAGGAATCGGAACGGATTCTTTTCCCCCCCTATCCCGCTCTAAGGTTGGCGTTGGCGTACCGCTCCTTATTTTAGAGAGCACAGGAGAAGTCAAATGGGAATTCCGATACTAGGATACTCCGCCGGAACATCTTACGTGTTGCAAGAATTTTATCTCCCACAACCCCCGTTCTGGTTCAGTTGATCAAACGAATGGACGGTCTAGAATTGATCTTCCTTGGTCCATATATTTCCCCCCTCGTTTTGTTTAGTTGCTTACATATTACATAAAACAAAATTAAGGTGCAAGGAAACGAGATGCTGAACAAAAATAAATAAATAAATAAATAAAGACCTCATCTCCATGCAGTCAAATGATTTGAAATTTGATATATTTTTTTCAATTTTGGTTGGTATACTCAACAAAGATCATCGTGTTTATTTATTTTGAGGGTGTCTAGAGAGAGAAATTATATCTTACATTGCATACACTAACAGAGGGTGCATCATGCCAATCATCCCATCTTTTTTCCATAAACTAATCACCGAGACAAGCACATACTGAATGGAACCCACAAGAAGTAGATGCGGTAGTTGGCATGATGCACAACTAACACGGCGTAGCGTACAATGTCTCGTGCAGAGAGGGTCGAGACGGATAGGACACATTCTAAACATGTTTCACCGTTGAGAAAGAGTGATGCAATGTCTGCTTTATTCTCATGTAATTATTGTTTTAAATAGTAAAGGTGATGTAATGATCAATTAGAATGGTTTCAACATTTCGCGGTGTCATGAGCTTTGATTTGTAAAGATCATGAGGAGGTTTCAAAACTGATGCATCCCTTCAGCCATTGAAAATATGGTCACCCATGTTACTTTTTGATTGAAATAAGATCACCCATGTTATCTTAACCCATCTTCCTCTTGGAGAAGGAACCACAACTGAGTGGTGTATTTGTCTATTTGGTATAGCACATTCATCATATTGCACCATGTCATCCAAAATGCTACCTGAGGACAGTGTCTCTTCTAATGTTTTTTCCTTACATGTTTTATTTTTTTAATTAGAAGGGGATGGTTTCCACTTTTTTATTCTGTACCTATACCATCCTCAAGCACTAATTTACAACTGGAATCAGAACCCTGCCCCCCCTGCACCAACCATCACCCTCCAAGTTTTCAAAGTTTCCCTTACAATGGAATGGCAAACTTAAGCCAAACTCATTTGAAAACAACTTGATGCTCCTGATATCTTGCTTGTTAAGTATGCCATGTGTTGCTTCAAATTTGAAAATTAATTAAGCCAATCAATCAGTTATCAATATTGTAGCATTGCTTAGGGGTTAAAAAGTTAGACCAGTCTTTCTAAATGCATATTCATGGATTATTATAAATGAAATTTCACCTTAAAGTGTCTCACTTTCAAGTTGAACTTCAACAAGTGGTAGGCAAAGTTTTCTAACAAGAACATGCTACTTTCTAGTATAAACATAGCAATCAATATAAGATGACTTGATACACTTGATAGCCAAAACTCTATAAAGCAGCAGTCAGTGGAAAAGAGCCCCATCCTATATTAGATGCGGCTTCACAATATAGTAGCAAAATCCTCCAAATTATTGCAATTTTTTTGAACTAATCTCTATTTTCTTTTGGTCTAACTATTCTCTAAATATTCTCTTTAGATGATCCAATCTAGAGCTATTGAATTATGATACCATATATTGTTGCTAATGATGTTTTTTCTTTTTTTTTTTCTATCATTGTTATTCTCACTTTTCCTATACTTATTTTTTAGTAAATAAATGAATAAATATCTTTAAAAAGTATATTTTTGATTTTATTGCTTTAGTCGTAACTTTTAGTTATTTGAACTCTTCTCAAACTTCTGATGACTTTGCCAAAAAAATTTTCCTCTTGCCAAAGGTTCTCGAATATCGAACTTGTGACTTGATCTTCGAGCTTTTATGGGGGAGAGGGGGGCATAATTAATTTTTAATGGAGGAGAAAAGGAATATACCTCTTGCTGGAGCAATCTTCTCCTTGAATGTGATTAATTGCATAGCAAATGATGTATAAATACTCAAGATTTTAAATTCTGTGGGATAGAGGCATCTTAATTTCTCCGTGAAACTGGATATCCTACAGTAGTTCTAAATGGAAATCCCGTAGGTACCCTTTGTCTTTATCTCCTTCTTTTCTTTCCTTTCTTTTTTCATCCCCTCTTTTTTTTTTTTTTTTTCCTCTCCTTTCTTCTTTCCTCCCTTTTTCCTTACTGTCTTTTCTTTCTTTTTCTTATCCCTTCGTTTGCTTATATCTTTCTCTTTTCTTTCTTCCTTCTTTCCTTCTTTTTCTTCTTATTTTCTTCCTTTATTTTCTTTATTTTCTTGTTTTCTTTCACTTTTCTTTCCCTTTTCTTTTTCTTCATATTTTCTTTTTTTCTTTTCTTTTTTTCTCTTCTTCTTTTCATGTATGGATGAGTTTCAGAATCCCAGCTCAGTCTATCCCTTTTTCTCACAGAAATGGGATGAGACGGTTGAGATGCCTTCTATAACTTACAACGTTGCAAAATTTAGCATTGTAATGAAACCCACTTTTTATATATCCATAGAATCATGAATGGTCTTTCCATGGCCAAGGGTACTCTCCACAACCCAAAGCCCAGTGAGCAGTGTGACAATTGCTAGCCCACTAGATTCATGAAAGACTTGCCTCCAATCTTACCAAAAAATGTGGCCACAAACAATGAGCTAAATTACTGGCTTCCTGTGTTCAACAAGGCCTCGAGCACGTGTTACACACGGGACGGTATTGGCAGCTCTTCTCCTGCTCTAATTGGAGACAAAACAAGTGGAGATGAAAGATATAATATGTGACCTAGGAACCTTTTAAGAGACCATATTATTTGTTGGCAAATCTAACAAATTATATTCTCCAATATGGACAATAAATCCATAAATCAGCATTACAGCTCACTGCATTTTACTGCTGCGTCATAGATTTAGATTTACTATTTAAGGCAATCTAATGATATTATCTACTAGATAAGTAGATCAACATAGAACATTATATTTCCTAAAATGATCTTCTAGTCTGGTAGACCAATATATGGTAGTGTGAGCTTATTGAGCTCCATTGCTTTCCCCCCCTTTTTTTTTCCTCTTTTCTATTTTTCCTTCTTGTCTCTCTTTTTGTATTCATTTCATGTTTAATGAAATATATGGTACTATCAATATAAAAAATTCATATGTAAGTTTCCTCTGTCTCTTTGGTTTCTTCCTATAATATAGCTTAAAGCGCTTGTTTCATTGAGAAAGGGAGCTCACAGAAGTTATCATATATCATCTTTTTGCAGCTTTTTTCCTTACCTTCAAAAAGCGTTTTGGGAAAAAGGAGGCAGCAGTGCATAATTTAGTTGTTAAATGATCTGGATGGCACCAAGAGAGTTAGAAAGCCCTAAAGCATCTAGAACCATTCTGTGGTCCAGAACTGTTTGAATTTGATTATAAATTATTTTTCGATGCCTATATCTATACTTATTTATCTTATAGACATTGTTTATGTACAAATCAAGATACTAGTGTATAGTACAGGTATTGGCACAACTGTATACAAACAATGTAATTGTATGCAACCTAGATATAAATACTCATAAAACAAGGCACAGTGTCGGATGCATTAAAATCAAGAAATAAAATGAAACATGGCCAGTGACTGATCCTCGCATTGCAAATCAAATTGCCTTTTATTTTCAGCATTGGGATAGGATTCCTGTTGGCTCTATGGGGAGGCTCATGTAGTTTGCTTCATCAGCTTCAAAAGGATAAGTTGAATTAGAATCGTTCCATTTATAATTGTGTGAAATTGTGAAAACAGTAGCTGCAGCGCATCGAGATATAAAAATAACTATTCTTTCTTGTAGATGAAAGTGGCCATTAGCTTTAGCTAACTGTAGATACAAACCGATCCGACAATTGCTTTTCAATTATCGTTTCTGAAAATTAGCATATTATCTGTTTATGGATATGCCAAATCACAATAGCGATGGAAAAAAAAAACAAGGCAAATAACTGATGTAATTTCACTAAAACCAATAAGGGGGATTTACAGTGATTAAATCAGAGAAATGTTCAAACTATCAAAGGAACGAGCCCAAGAGCAAGCAAGCACACATGTGGTTTATTTTCAATGGGTCAACCTAACTTGGGTGTGTGCTTGTGTGTGTGTGTGTGTGTGTGTGTGTGAGAGAGAGAGAGAGAGAGAGAGAGGATTAACACTAATGAGCCATGAAGTGCAATGCTTACAGTTGGCGATGTAGATGAAACTTGTCTTATGCCCCTGCAACAGTCTTTCGCAGAATGTTCATTCTGATGACATAAAACAGTCAGGCAAGCGAAGGGTTGGATACAGTACCAAACCAGATGGTGACTCCAGGAGCTAAAATGTTCATCTTTTACGGTGGTAATCTGACAAAGAAAGCAAGCCAAGGCTCAGCTTGCGAGTTTCAGGTGGACAGAGGTTACGACTACTGAGGCTTTTGGCGACGCCAACCAGATCACTAGTATGGTTGCTTAATTTCCAAGCACAAGCCTTGCTTTTCTAAGAAGTAATCTCAAAGGTGTAATTAATAACGAGAGATTAACTACCACCTGAGCCTGAATTAAAGAAATCAAAGCTTTGAAAGCTACTTCAGCAAAAACAAGGAAAAAAGAAATCTCAAGGATCTTATCTGTGCTAAGAACACAAACTTTATGGGGACAAAAGAAGCTAGGATAGAAAAACTCCCCGCTACCACATGATATAGACACTCAAGCATACTAATCAAACAAATAATTCAGATAAGCACAGCTTGGAACCTGATCGCAACGGTTAATAAAACTATTAACCGTCCTTGCCTACCCCAATTATTTGGTGTCGTTTCGTTAAACCTTCTTCGCTGCATTTTCTTCTTGATGTTACTGCAAGCTTTCCACATTCTCTGTCACAAGTTCCATCCATGCTGACCACGGTGTTCCCCTCATATCTATCAAATTGTTATAGATGCATACTGAAAGATTAAAAGAATATCATGGGCCACAAGTATCACTGATTGTTTTCTACTACTTTGCCTTTAAGTTCTTAGTTAAATATTCTCATTTCTCTTTGATTCCACCTAGAAATTTATTCAAGTTTGCATGCAAGTCAGGACCATACGGGGAATGGGAACAAATTAGCTAATACAAGTAGGAACCAAAGTAAATGGCTGTACAGCCAAACAGACATTGGAGAATCCCTGGTTCTCATCCACTCAAGTCGAACTGCAGGCAACCTTTAGTATAATTTAGTGACTGATTCTTAAGTCCAGACTAGAACAGAGAGAAAAATTACTAAACAATAGCACATTTCTGGGTTTTCATTGTTCACTGGAAGTTTATATTATAGAAAAAGGTATCCCATTTATCTTTAACCAAACAGCCACAACTCCCACCCTTGAGCTTACAATAGATAAATATCATAACACAAAGCAAGTGCATAATTGGAAGCCATGAGAGAAGGGAGTAATAAGAAGCATAAAAATGTTCCAGATGTAATCATAAGAACCACAAAACCCAACTCTGGTCATCCATCAGTCAGAGAAACTAAAACTCTATTCTTTTTAGCTTGGATAAATGACGAAGCATGATGCTAAACAAAAACAAAGGAGGGGGATTGTCTTAGGAACACAACAGACCCTACAACATTATCTATTGACCATTACCAGTAAGATTTAGATTAAGCTAAACATATCCACTGTTGAAACAAGATTAGCTGCTTCTTATTCAGCATTGGTTTTGCAAGTCAGGTATTCTACAACTTCATCGATAATTGTTTTATTTAAATTTTTAGTAGGTTCAGTGGAATTTGGTCTGTAGCTCCAGATCATGGTTAACAATCAAGCACACATTGCCAGAAACAAGTTATAGAGAACTAGCACACTTGAGATAGAGGAAACAAGCATCTCAAAAGCATAATGTCAACAGTACACCAAGATTAGTGAACAACAAACATAATTTACTAAGGCATGCCAAACAAGCATATGTACAAAGGAGGAACCAAAACATAAAGCTTAGACACCTGCAGGAAACAGGTCGACACCAAACTGATGGCAGCATTTAGGTTGTTTTGTGAGAACTTTGAGAAGCAGCAGCCCGTGCCATCTGGTCTGAAGCTGTAGCAAGGCCTTGCAGCATTCTGACAATCTCCACAGTGTCCTCTAAGTAGTATTTTGCTTTGCTTGGTTTTTGGCCGACTGTGCATGCGAATACTTCTGCAACAGGGGACAAAGAAGGACCAGCCACTGCACCAGTAATGACCTCAAACATATCCTCATCTGACCTATCATCACCAATGCAGAGAACAAAATCAGGGAGCATGCCCTTTTGACACATTGTGCTCAGAAGCCGCTCAGCCACCAGACCTTTATTGACACCCTAAACATCAGAGTTAGGTTGCAGAGATTTAGTAAAGAGACCATCAGCATGGTTTCGAATTAACTATTAGGAGGAGGTTGTAAACTGACCTGTGGTTTGACTTCCACAATATGTTGGCCACTCTTTACAGACACTGGTTCATTTGAAAGAACACTCTCTAGATGGTCCAGAAGTTCTTTAGCTTGGCATGACCCAAAATCTGGATCAGCATACTGATAATGCCAAACAAGGGCACTTTCTTTAGCCTCTATAGCCGAACCATCGGTAGTTTCAGTGTACAACTTCATGACAGGCTCAGCAATCTGCTTCCAGTCAAAGTCGGCCACAAGCACACACGTTTCCCATTCAGCATCATGGTTTTGCCTAAAAATATTTCAATTAAGACATACAATTGGAACATATTAAGTTGATAGAGCATGCATCCATATATGCGTCTGTGTATATAATACATATATCATTACGGAAACTGTTCTAAAAGATTGACTCGACAAGACATATTCAAAAGCATAGACAAGCACATGAGATGGCAGAAGAATAAGTCTTTAAGATTCACTTACCTTAAAAAGTAGCCATGCTCTGCTGCAAGCTCTAGTTTGTCACAGGAGGAAAACCAGTTGCTCAAAGTCTCTTTGTCTCTTCCACTGACCAGAAATACAATGTTCCTGGGGTCGTTGCACAAGCTGTTCAAAATGGCGATAGCCTCACTTGTAGGGGTTTTGTTGATAGATGTCTGAGGCATTATGGTACCATCATAATCCAAGAGAATAGCCCGGTTCTTGGTCCTCTTGTAAGCAGAAACTATATGCTCAACAGAAAGCTTCCTGAAATTTGGATCAAGGGCGATGACCCTGAAGCCTAAGCCAAAGCCAATACCCCAGCATCTTCGCCTCACATGATCCTTGCATGTCCTTTCCAAATCTTGCAAGAAGCTGTGCGCCCAATATCCAACATCATGTGTACTAACATACCTATAATGTTTCTCATGTCGCAGTTGTTTCTCATGATCTGACATTTCCAAAGCCACATCCATTGCTTCAGCCACAGAATCTATATTCCATGGATTGACACGAATGGCTCCACTGAGAGATGGAGAGCAACCAACAAATTCAGAGACAACCAGCATGCTTTTCTTTGGCACCGATGGGTCCAGTTGCAACATCTGGTCCAATTTCTCATTACCCTGACGGCAAATTATATACTCGTAGGGAATCAGATTCATTCCATCCCTCACTGCAGTGACAAGACAGCATTCTGCTATCACATAGTATGCAATTCTCTCATAAAACTGAAGCGGGTTATCAATAAGAATGACTGGCTGATAGCCCAGCCTTCCAAATGTCTCGTTTATTCTTCTAGCTGTGGAAGCGGTCTCAGACTGCACCTCCTGTACATCTCTTCCTCGGCCTCTGGCAGGGTTTGCAATTTGGACCAAAACTACCTTCCCTCTCCACTCTGGATGCTGCACAAGTAGTTGCTCCATGGCCAGAAGTTTCAAGCTGATTCCTTTAAATATATCCATGTCATCCACTCCAAGTAACACAACCCTACCCATAAACTGATCTCTAAGCTCTGCAACTCTAGCTTCGGTCTCTGGGAGATTTAACACTGATTGGAGCTGACCCATGTGAATTCCCACTTGAAGTATTTTGATGCTAACAGTACGCCCATAATACTCAAGCCCAATGTAACCCCTCTTTGATTGATACGCAAGGCCGAGCATTCTACTACAGCATGAAAGGAAATGCCTAGCATAATCGAAGGTATGAAAACCAATAAGATCAGAATTTAGAAGGGCTCTTAGGAGTTCATCTCTAACAGGAAGAGTCCTATAAATCTCAGAGGAGGGGAATGGGCTATGGAGAAAGAACCCAAGCTTCACTCTATTAAACCTCTTCCTCAAGAAGGTTGGCAACACCATAAGATGGTAATCATGGACCCACACATAGTCATCGTCCGGGCTTATAACTTCCATAACCTTGTCTGCAAATATCTTGTTCACAGAAACATAAGCTTGCCAAAGAGACCGATCAAATCGCCCACCTAGGTCCGGTGAGAGAGGGAGCATGTAGTGGAACAAGGGCCACAAGTGCTGCTTACAGAAACCATGATAGAACTTGCTGAAAAGATCAGGGGGGAGGAATGTGGGGACACACTTAAAAGTCTCGAGCAGGGTCAGTGAAACATCATCCTGTTCTCCTGGCTCAATCTCCTCTCTCAAGCAACCAATATAGATCACTTCCACATCCTCTCCGAGACCATCTTTGAGCTGCAACAGCAGAGAATCCTCATCCCAACTGAAGTTCCAACCACTGTCATCGGGTCTCCGGTGAGCCCGAAGCGGGAGCTGATTGCCTACTATAATTACCCGTTCCTGAGAGACCGAAGACAGTGCCTCAGAGCCGACACTGTTCGAATTCTCCTCGTCTAGATCACAGATGATGCCAGCCACGGTCATCACTCTGGGAAGCCTCTTCCCAAGGCGGCCATAGGTGGGAGAGCCACCAGTGACAAGGTCCAAGAGGTTCGAGTACGATCTCGAAACCATTGTATGGAGAAGGTTATCTACTCTTTATCTGGATATCTGGAGAAGGGCCGAGATTTCTCCGCCAGTATACAAAGTGTTGATAAAAAGATCAAAAACAGAAATAAGCGACAATAAGAATTGTGGCTAAAAATTTTGGTCACAGAGTGCCAAGAAAATGCTTACTGATTCAATGGTCAAGCTGGATCCCCGACCGAATAAGCTTCAGAATCTCGACAAAACATCCAAAGGCGATAACCCAATGACGTGCAAGCCAAATGAAGGCCAACGAATTTGCATGCAGGCTTGAGAAGAATCAAAAAAACATAGGATTTTGGTTCTCCTTTCCTCTGCCAACCCTAAAATTCCATCAAAACCCGAAAATCTGATCAGATCCTTCGTCAAACTCGTGATTTCGAATCGAATCTAAACGCGGAGTCTCGAAGAATCACAGCCAAGATGTACAAATACACATCAAAATCTCTTACATTGAACATGCCAAACAAAACTTTACCAAAAGAACTGAAATTTATCTGGACCTCCACCATCAAAGAGGAACAAGAAGATGGGTAATCTTCACAAGAAAAAAAAAATCCATTTTATTGGAAGAATTAAAAATGTAAAGTCATCCTAACACCAATCAAACAAAAACAGATGATCAAGCAAGCAGGAAAAAAAATGAACTAAAAATTAGATAAAAATCAAAAGACTAACATGAAGGGCTCTGACCTCCCAGTAAGAAGTAACAGAGGAAGGCTTGAATGAACTCCAACAAATGCTACTAAAATGAAGTCAAGAAGCATAAAAAAGGAATAGCACAGTAGAAACAAATCAGATGAGAGATAATTATGCTCGAGGTTGAGTAGAAAGAAGAAACTAAATAGGGCTTGAAGGGATTCATCATGGAGAAAAGGAGCTACCTTTTTCCGCTTAAGGGGAAAAAAGATCACCACAGATTAAAAAGGAGTATGGAAAGAATAAGGCTGGTGATCATTTGTATCCCGAGAGGAAAGGGACTTGCTTGTGATCTCAAGACCCTCTCCCTCTCTCTCACACACACTCCCTCGGAGAGGGTGAGAGAGTCTCAGCCTTCGGGTTGTGACAAGTGGTTTGAGCTTTGGAATGAAAAGCGAATGATTCCACACTCACCACCTTCAGTGGCGTGGAGAGGGAAACAGTGGCAGGAGAAACGGAACAGCGGAGTGCAAGCTTACGATCACCTGCGGTGACCACAGCGATAAGAAAATCAGGGGACCGTCAATCGTTTGTTCCCATAAAAATCGTAGAAGATTCTCCACCCCCCTTTTACTTTTAGGCAGCAGAGCAGTGGAATACTAGCTCAAAACCAGCACCTTCAAAAATAATATGACAATAATTAAAATAATTTTTTATTATTTTTAGAAAAAATTACAATATATTTGGTCTTAGAATAACAATTATTAGAAACCAATAAGCTAGAATGATAAAAATATTTTATATTAATATATTAAATATATCTCCATTCTTTAATTTTATTTTGCACTAAGGACCTTTTCTTTTGTGGCAAATATTATTAAAAAGTTGATCATGCTTCTATAGATGGATAAATTATTTTTTCACCAGTTGAAAAATAATTATTTTATTTTATTCTAAAGTACCTCTAATACTATAATAGTATAATATAATATTATAATATATATTATTAAATATTGCTTGAAAAATATTCATCCAAAAATATAGACTTTTGGGTAAATTTTTTATTTTTGAAAGAAATAATATCTAAACTTTATTATCAATGAATATTTCACTAAACAAAACTCTCTCCTACCAATCAACTATCCAGTATGTTTTATTATTTCCGGCATGATGAAAAGAGTGGTGCAGAAAGAAAGGAAGGTAAGCACCAACATAAAACTCAAACCTGACAGGCCGACCAAACTCGAATATTTAAATTTTTTTTTGCATAAATATCTTTTAAAAAATTTAAATTTGTGTGAATAATATTTTAAAATTTATATTTATTTCTATGCCATCATAAAATACTGTTTTTATACAAATACTCTAATATAACTATTCTTCTAATACCGTTAATAAAAATTATATTTATTTTAATTAAAAATAAAATAAAATTTTGAAATTATTTTTTTGTTTTCTATCGCGATCGTCTTATAAATGATTTTTTTTGCACATCTACCCATTAAAAATATTTTAGCCGTTTAATTTAAAATTATTATTTTTTTAACGGATTTAGATGGTGTGGGTACATATACAAAAAAAATAAAAAAAAATAAAAAAAACAAAATAAGTATTTTATGAAATTATATAAGGTATATATGCAAATATTATTTTTGAAAAAATATTTATGTAAAATTAAATATTTAGGAGAGCATTGATCCGGGAAAAAAAACTCATAATTTAACCAACTCGCTGCCACCCGCCTTGAGAAGTGGACTCTCAGAGCGCCAGTGGGCCCCGCCAACTAGTATCCAATAGGAATTGGAAACGTCAGCGTACCAGAATCTACGGTAAGATGGACGCGCGAGCAAGCGGAGCAATCGTGATACGGCAAAAGGTAAAACACTAAAACCCCAGCGTCAACTTCCTTTCCCGGTGGAGCGTAACTCGCGCTGTCAGACGCTTGGGCCAACCAACTCAGCCTGATCCAACGGCTGTCATTGTACGGATGATTCGGCACGAACATCAGAAGGAGAGGCGAAGATCCGCGTTCACGTGTTCCCTCTATACCGTCCAGTCAAGCGGTCCCAGACGATAAGGACGAATCGAGGACGAAGGCTTCGACGCCGAGAGACCTTGTCGTTTTCGCTGTCTAATGTTGATCTAAATAATTCGGGAGGAGCAAGTTAATTTGAGAGGCGCCGCGGCCCTGGGGCGGAACCGCCACAGAAAGCCCTTTGTTTTTACGGAAATTGCAGGAATGCTACTGATCGAGTTAGCCCGATTGTTACACAGCGAGAGTGGGTGTAGTGTCCTGGTCGCAATAGTATTTAATATCTGTACCTGGCCAGCTCTATATTGCTGTTATATAAAATTAATAAACTTGATGAAGTTGGTAAGAATTTATTATTAACGATCTTGATCCGAATCTCACATGTTTTATTATAAATTTTATTTTTATTAAATTAGGTGGGAGTAATGTGCACCATGGCTGCTGGAGAATGAATATAATAGTTGTTTTGCTTGAATAAAAGCTCTAGAAGCAAATGACAATTCTAGATAAATGATGTTTGCAATACTTAAAAATATTTTTTATATGGAAAAGGAGGTTACTTAAAGTGTCTTAGAAAATAGACAGTCCATAAAGTTTCAAGCTATGCAGCAAAGTAGTTTGTGATAACAATGTCACACATTTTTCTGAAAAATTGTCATGTCCTTTGAAGCATTATTGAATTTGAAAAGAATTATAATGTAAAGGGGCATGGGATATGATAGATATGTACAACCTTCAACAAGATTATGACTTGGAAGAACAATCCTTGAGAAGATGGATATCGACTACCTAACTAGGGCGCATCCTAATGTCACATTTTTTGACCCAAATAAATTTTTTCAAGCAAAGATGGGATTTGGAAGATCATATTAGGTCTCGATGCCTGCATTAGAGATTCAAAATAACATGTAAATCGTTGTTCATCAGAGTAAATCTGGAAATGATGTGAATTTATTATAGCAACGTGTTTAATTGTGATGTTCGATGGTATAATATACCAAATCTACCATATAATTATCTATATTGCAGTATTGTCAATAAATATCTGCTATATGTCATACTAGTGTTAGATTAAGTAAATGGCCATCAATTTTAGAAAAATTATATCCGACATTGCATGCACTAGTATGGTTGTGCATACCACAAATCATCGAGGCGCATTCTTGTCAGCCAATCGCTAAGGCGAGTACATGATGAATGAAACTCACGGTAATGCGTCTCGGTGATTGGTGTCATGCACGGCAATGCTAGAGCACGCAGTGTAGAATATAATTTCTTCAATTTTAGCAAACATCCATGATCAGCATGAGAGTTGACAATGAAGGATTTTGTTTAGCATCTTGAACCTGAATAAGTGTAGCTCAAATTGATCCTCAGCCTGGGTTGGATTCAAGCGAGAGTAACATTGGCAAAGCAAGAAAAATAGATCTCAATGCAAATGCCTAGATGGAAATATAATTGTAGCAATAGTTTTACCATGCGAGTCGAACACTGCGACATGAACGAGATAATAGGCGAAGGGCCATTTCCTCATGGTGATTAAGCCTAGCAATAACGCACGCCCATATACGCTATGTCATACATTGGCAATTAACTCAATTGCCGATGTGCTTGAGTCTCGACAAATGAAGAAGATAGAACCTTCAGGTCATGCCAAGTGGGGATGCTTGCTCTTTATTGCCTGTCCTGGTGTGGCCCTCGGCTACATTTCTTGATGACCTCACCTAATTTGCCACTCCAAGCTTGACGACATTGTTGTGCTACTGATAATTCTAACTTGCATATTCCCAGCTGTGCCAAGGTCATCCAAGCAACGTTACATGAACGCCCCCAAAGTAAATGGAAAGGTGCAGGAGTCCATGCGGCTCCACCTTCAAGTGGTTCCTCCTTGTGTCCATTCCTTGTGCATGATTCACAAATCTAAGTTGCTGAATTAAATTATTTTTCAAATACACAAAGAGAAGATTTCCAGTAGAAAACAATGCGTACTGCCAAGAACTATACGTACATACACACACACATATATATATCAAAATGAATGTGGGCACAACAAAACATGTTAGTTGTTGAAAAAGAAGAAAGGAAGAAGAAAATTGTATTTCTACCCGTCAGTTACAATGCACAGGAGCAGCCAACAAAGTTTGGTAAGGCCAACTAAGTTTAGCACAATCAATCACAAATTAATTATGAATCTAATCAATCATATGATTTTAACATCAGTGGAGAGAATAAATAATGGCAAAAGGTATGCTAACTTTTGCTTTGTAAGGTGATGACACAATATAATTCGGACAATCCTCATGTGAAAGTGAGACTGCCTGAGTTTTGCTTGTGAATGCCCACAGAAAGTATCAATCGGCACTGCAATACATGAACTGGACTATAGACATATTGGCTGTGACTGTTCCTCCCACCTTGAAAGTGGCGTGGCATTGTGATAAAGTAGTAGATAAGCTTATATCTTTCCAGGGGCATGATTTGTCGTCGTTTCATGAATAAAACACTGCATGATAGCGACTAAAAATTTGTCGCTGTTTTTCCTTTTCGTGAAAGGGAAAAGGTGAAAAAGCCACTGCGTCTTCGTGTACTAATTGTCGACGACAATCTATTGGCCTCTATACCGGTTTTTGAATTCAAAGGTGAGTGCTCCAAGTGTTGGTGTATTTACTAAAATATTGATTTCTAAATCAAAAAAATATAAACAATAACATTATGTAAGTTACGAATAGCATCAAGGTGAAAATTTAACGAAAAGAAATATGAAAATTCTCTTACTTGAAAAAAAAAAAAAAACAAAATCTTGCCCTCCTGGTAACTAACTATTAAAGTGCAATTAATCTATATTCCATAATACTGGAAATTTTCTAAAAAGTAAAACGTAAATCAAGCTTTGGTGTGAACTGAGTTTTTCCTCTCTTTTTTTAGCAGCTTTTTGTGTGTGGGAAAGGGACGCAGGCCTTTATATTATTTCTTATCAGAACTTAAAATGCATCTACTCCATTCCTTCAACTTCCCTTAATTAACGAGTTCTACTTCTACTTGGTTTTATTTTATATTCTCCTTAATTTTTATTTGAAGAAAAATTTGAGTAGGTTATGCAATCGTTCATTGAAATAAAATTTTTCAGTTCACATTTAGTATTAATTACCGGTGTATAATAATTCAGAACCTCATCCAAAACGGCTCATCAAAAGATATTATTTGGATTCTTTGGTCTTGTATAAATATCTGAAATCTATCCAATGTATAATTGATGTGAGACTAAAAGTACACCCACACGAATTCTTACATACTTTTGCCGTTTAAGTCCCAGCGTTCTAGACTAAGAGTTCAAATCTTTTCAAATCTAATCACAGGTACTACAATTAGTCCGTAGTCAATCTTATAGACTCGCGCTACAATATTCTCTAATCTATATAGACTACGTACTAGTTGAATCTCAACTAGAATCTCATCCAAAAAGGCTAGTTGAATTGTATTATTTAGATTTTTTTAAGTTCTATATAAAATCTATCTAGTGCATAGTCGATATGAAATCTATCCAGTACATATTTTTACATAGTATTAATTACCAATGTTCCAATGTCATGAGATTACCTGCCGGTGCTTCAGGTTTTTCCCAACCTAAGTCTGATCTGCCAGATGTGCGGAGGTGAGATCAAGACGTTATAGGAAGACGGCGGTGGAAGGACGCCGAGGAGGGGGGGGGGGGACAGCGGAGGCTCCTTTTAGACCCCCAATGTGTTGTTTTATAGCTTTGCTTCATGATTTTGAAAAGGGCCATGGTGGCATTTTCGGAACGCCAGCTACTTTATGAGCACTTATCCGATAGCTGCTGTAAAATTTTTATTCGACTCCCTGGCCTTCATCATCTCTTGCAAGCCGTACAAAAACCAACTCCACCTGTAAACGAGCCAAATGAGCAATCAATCACATATGACATGATAGATGGCCTCCTCGAAGTCAAGACAAAGATCATCGAAAACCTTGGGAAGCTAAGAATAGATCCACAGAAGAACTCGCGACAACGCTAAACGACCCTAGAAGCCAACCTTTGGTCCTCCAAATCCATGAGAAGTGAGCTTGAGAAGAAAAGTGAGCAGCTTCTTGTTGAAAGATGAGGTCATAAACCTCCTTAAGTAGGATTCTGGTACAAAACACTATCTTAGAGGGAGTGTTGGATTCTCTGTGTTTCCCATTCCTTTTGGTCATCTAACAAATATGATAGCTTGAGATAGCAGCCAACTTCATGCAAATCAATGGGCGTCGTCCGCCTGCTAAGAGGCATGTAGGATAAGCAAGGATGGGAGAAAAGACTAACCTGATAACCAGAGCCAAGAAGTCACGTAAAGTGTCCATCAGTAACAGGAACTTGGCTGCACACACAGCCCTTCATAATGTAGAGAACTTTCTAGGAGCTCTGTAGTTCTGCCATGAAACAGCAAAATCATACTTGAACCTGATAGCATTAGACTATATTGTACTGGGAGAGAGAGCCACCTTGACTGCACCTGATGTTCCAGCTTCAAACTCTGCAAACCAATTCCCCCGTCACCTTAAGGGGTACACAAATGTTCTTATGAAATCAAGTTTTTTTTTTTTTTTTTTTGTGTGTGTTGGAAGCAGTGCCACAGACATAAGTAGAGTCCAATCAACTTCAGAAAGCATTTTACCAGACTGATAAACCCTGAACCCGAGATAGTTCCAAACTCCTTACTTATACCCAATTCCTCATTGATACTTCACCTAATATCTATGGGATTAATGACCGAGACACATGACACTTAGCAATAAGATATAAGCCGGGATTGCCATTATATAGTGCTTTCCACTTTCAACCATCTAATCTGCTGAATTCAACTCGTAAGTAAAGTCCAATCAACTTTAGAAAGCTTTTGACCAGACCGATGAACTCCGAGATAGTTCCAAACTCCTTACTTAATCGGAATACCCAATTCCTCATTGATACTTCACCTAATATCTATTGGTGTAGCAAGAGCAAATATAATTATCGAATTAATGACTTTCTCAAAACGAAGACAAATTTTCAATAATCCTCCTAATCTGCTTTTCATTTCATCTAGTTGCCCTAGCTACCATAAGACGACCAGGAAAAAAAACAGATGAAATATCTGAGAGCTTGATGCCGAATTTTCGAAACCTTCTGCCAATCCAGCGTCAACAACATTTCTTAAGTCATCTAGGTGGCATATCCATGCAAAGGATGAACAAAGAGGTTGATAAAGAACACCCCTGCCGAAGATCCATGTCAGATTAAAGCGAAGAAGTCTGCGAGCCAGTAACCGGAATCCCAAACTGGGCTAAACCAAGAAATAAACCAACTATCAAATCCACTGGTGTTCTGTGATAAGCTTTTCCTGGATCTACATTTAATGGCCATCAACGCCTTTGTTTGCCCGGTAGGATCCACAATGGATCATTAAAAAATCTCCAAAGTACGTGCTCCATGGGGGCCTCACACGTGTGCGAAGACAATAATTTGTGCATGGCAGCAGCGCCCACCACCAATAATTCTTTTCGCTGTCACCCCGATGGCCGGCAGGTGATACACCAACTCGGCACGTGCCAAGCCGATGTGCTGTCCAGTCTTCGCCTGTCGCATTTGCTGGTCGAAATAATTGCCGGAGATAAGCTGCGCCACCGAAATTTGTTGGTGGATCGACACGCTTGCACCGGCCACCGGGGGATGTGATGATTTTTCCCTTTTTTTTTTTTCTTTTCTTTATAGTAAGTTAATGGTTATTAATGGAGATTTCAAAACATATATAGAAAATAAGATTTCATATGTGCATTCAATCTATGGAAATGTGATCGTTTTGGAGTCACTATATATATATTTTCATTTATAAATTTTTTTTACATGAATATTCTCATAAATATCAAATTTTGCATGAATATTCTTTCAAAATTAATATTTACATGTATGCCCTCTTAAAAAAGTTGTTTTGCTATTTTATTCTTTTTTTATTTCTTTTTTTTTTGTATATGTACCCACGACATTTAAGATCGTTAAAAAATTAACGATTTTAAATTGAAATAATTAAAATATTTTTAATAGGTAGATGTGCGCAAAAAATATTTATAAGACGATCGCGATAGAGGACAAAAAAGTAATTTCAAAATTTAATTTTATTTTTATTTAAAAATAAATATGATTTTTATTGATAGTCTTAGAATAACTGTTATATTAGGAGTATTTATGCAAAAACAGTATTTTATGATGGTATAGAAATAAATATAAATTTTAAGAGCGTATTTCCGTAAATTTAAATTTTTAGAAGGGTATTCATGCAAAAAATTCTAAAAAAAATTAATCAAATCTAGTAAATAACCTTTACTTTCCTTATTATGGTTGTAATACAAGCCAACAATTGCTGTTAGTTGACATATCTGCTTTTTTTCTTAGCTGAAAATAAAGCTTTTTAATAAATAGTGGTTGAGCAAATGATTTTTTTTTATTGATAATTATTTTCCGTCATGTTTTCCATAAAAAAATCTATTACAATGGTTAATAACAGCAGGTAAGCATCAAATATTTTATTCCAATCCAATTAGGAAGAGGGGTAGAAATTCCTTCAACTATTAATTAATTTTTTAAAAAATATTAAAAAATGGATAAAGTAGACTTTACATCCTCTATTCTTTCATTAAAATTCAAAAAAACGAAGCTAGAAGATCTATGTTTATACTATTAAGACCCATACTTATCCAACCAACTTGAATCTAATTTTTAGTTAAAATGGTAACATGGCTTTCCAATATATTAGATCTTGCTCTTGAATCACCCATAGTAATTAAAGTAATCTATATCGAATCTAGTGTTTCTTTTATATCATATTTAAATATGTTTAATGTCTAATTGAATTAGAAAAATATAATATCCATTGTTATTTCTATCATGATACTAAATAATGGCTTAATAGGTACGTAGTTTATTATTGGTGGTATTGACAATCGGGAAATCTTGACCTACACGTGTTAAGGACGATAAAATATCTTGGGATCAAAGAGCTTTAGAATGATAGATGCGGATAAGTAGGTGGGAAAACCATATGTGATCTAAATCCAACCTAAACTTTGGTCTATGTCCAGAATATGCCGCTTGGGCAACTAAACGCAAGCATGACATACCGAAGGACCAATTCTTTTGGCTGGATATATGTTCAGTCATCATCATGCTTATATTATCAAGTATTAACATAGTCTTGAAATGAATGTGGTTCAGATTAAAGAATACAGCAACATAAAGCAGTCCCTTAATTTTTCAAAACAGGTCCTGCATGCAGACTACATGGAAAGCTTGGTCTAAATTTGGCTGATTGGTAGAAATCAGGTTGCATGGTTCTGAACAAAATACTACTAAATATTACCTGGAACATATTAAACTTAATTTCTACTTACATTGAAACTTTAAGAATTGTATCAAATTGCAATTTGAGCAGTCATTTTGTTATCATCTCAGCTTCATTCATGCTTTAGTGTTCTGTCAGTTGGACTCGAGTTGGCCTTTAAGCCACCCAACTCTCATCTTTTATTGCATGATATGTTCTGCTATTGCATTGAATATGTGCTTGATTATATTATAATCAACATAATGAAAAAACAAATACAAATGGGTACTTACATGCTGGATGTCTGATACTGAACTACTACTATTTTATCATGAAACCTTCCTACGTTGCTGCATGGCTTTGGACAATAATCAACTGAACAATTACATGCATTCTATGTGTCAAAATTTGATTCTAATGTCGTGCACCGATGACGCTTGTTGAAATGGATAAACTGGAGGAGGGTTTCTCTAAAAATATAGTCTCAACTTTGGTCACAAATCACTTGATTTCACCCATCTAGTACTATACTACGGAATCGTATATTTAATTTTAGGATTTTTTGTATGAATATTCTTCTAAAAATTCAAATTTGCATGAATAGCTTCTTCAAATTTATATTTATTTATGTACCATCATAAAATACTATTTTTGCATAAATGCCCCTAATATAATAGTTCTTCTAACACCATTAATAAAAACCATATTTATTTTAATTTAAAAATAGAATTTTAAAATTATATTTTTGTTCCCTATTGCGATCGTCTTATAAATATTTTTTTGCACATCATCCATTAAGGACATTTTAGTTTATTTAATTTAAAACTGTTAATTTTTTAACGATGTTAGATGATGTGGGTGTATATGCAAAAACAAGGATAAAAAAGAGTAAAATAGTAAAACCAGTGATGTTCGAGAAGGTATTTATATAAAATTTGATATTTAGGAGGAATATTCATGCAAAAAACGTTTAATTTTAGTGAGATCTTTGCTCAGTGCTCCGCTACTCCCATGGAACCTGGACTTTTGTAAGCATTTCAATAGGCTGGGCAAAGTCCAGGCCAAGGTTGGCCCAGGAACTCCCTTGGACCCCAACCACAAAGCACGGGCCTGGGCGCTGCCCAGGACTGGGCCGAAACATAGCAATAGTTTCTTAGAAGCATAAGCCTGGTTAAAACTTGTTCAGGCTTGTGAGAGCCAATCAGACACCTGATTGGCTTCCTTATAGACAATTCAGGGATTTTGATCATAAGTAAATGATGTAATTTGTATGTGTGCGAGGTATATATCACAACAAATAAAAGGAAAAATGTTTAGTGCACCTCTTAGCATACCCTGATTTCCGTTTTTTGCAAGCCTCCAAGAGTTAAAAGGGACAATAAAAAAGAATCTCCTACCATGCATGTATGTTGCATAAAAACCCTGGTTTGGCACTGTATGCTTAAAAGGAACGCGAATCAGTACTATAAATAAGATATTAAGAACACCACAATCTCGAACCTGCATTTGATCCACCTTAGTTTGATATTTCCGACTAAAGTCTGACCCCGGTGATATGTTCCCTGCCCAACAAGATAATTGTAAAAAATAATTTTTTATAATTACCATGCAAGGAAGATAATTGATGAAGAAGAAAACTTTTTATTAACTTAAAATTTCGTAGTACTCTTATTGAGTTCACTACGGTTGCCCTCGTGTTTCCTTGTTCAATACTATAAGAACAAGCGCCCATTAAAGGCAAAAAGAGGATGGAGGTAGTGAGAGAGTAGGCTTTATCATCAGGGGCCATAATGCCAGACTTATGACGGTCGGAGGCTAACGGATTTTTAACACTTTTATTATTGGAGCTAAGCTTGGAGCTACATGGGAGGGCATCTATCATGCGGAATTTATTTTGGTTGTGGCCTGCATTCATTTCGAAGGAAATTCGACCACAATGATCGAGTGGATCCAAGGACGGTATAACGAGGCAGATAATCATTGCTCTATAATATTTGGAGACAGAGGTTATGTTCTTTTTCGGACTTTTATATTTATCGAAAGGGGGATAATGCAACCAGTTGTATGGTCTCCTATTTTTTTTTTTATAATTTTTTTTCTTTTCCCGTTAGTTTTTTTTTTTTATTTTATTGACTGCACTCGTGAATTTGTGAGGCACCGTCGAAAAATTAAAAGTAAAAAACAGAGCGAGAACGTACCTTCTCCCACCGGAGGTGACGTTAACCCCAATCGATGGCAATAAATAACACGGGATGGCGGAAGCCGCCAGCAACACGGAGAGAGGGAAGAGTCTAAGAGATCATCGAAGTCGGCGATGTCGGCCAAGGCTTGGAAGCCGAAGCTCGAAACCGCCCGCCTACCGCCCAAACCTTCGATCCCAAATCCCCTCAAATCTCAATCCAGCTCTCAATCGAGCTCCAATTCCCTCAAGTCCTGCCCCGATCCCATTGTTTCCGATCAAGAACAAGTTCCGGCCCGGAGGAAATCCGAGCAGCGGGACGAGAACGAGCTCCAAGAACAGCGGGATGAGGAGAGAAGCGAGGAGGATTCAACCGCGGAGTTGAATACGCAGCGAGCCGAGGCCTCCTCGATTGGTGGTGGAGATTTTGATGAAGCTGTTGGGAGATTGGAGAAGCTTTGGATTAGTGGAGAAGAGCCGGAATTGTCGGAAGAACAAATACGGACGAATGACCAGCTGCAAGAGGATGAGGTACTCTCGATAAAGATCCCCTTCTCTAAACATTTGAGCTTGATAGGTCTCAATGGAACATATAGATCTTGCGAATCTTTTATACTTCTGATTGAACGTGGTTGTTTCTTGTTCTTGATGCATGTTGGCGTTTTGCATGAAAGATATCCTGAAACTTTCTTTGCAAAAAACAAAAACAAAAGAATCTTGAAGCTGTGTCTTTCTCGAAAAGATTTCTTGAAACTGTATACTAGATGGCGCTATAAATTGGAGGAACATAATCTGGTGCAATATTCTGACCCATAACATCAACATAAATTCGTTATAAATCACAAACGGGATATCTACAGAAAATTATGGTAGTTTGATGTCGGAAAGGTGGTTCTACACTTTATGGTGTCTTATACTAGCGGTTTCAAGATTCTTTTGCCTATCATCGTCGAAATTTCTTTCTAAGAGACCCCGCTCAAGAAAGCTGTTGGATATGATGTTTTTTTATAAGAAGAGGTCTTCTGTCTATTAGAAGGTTTCAGGGATATTGTGACTGGGTGGTGTGTTATCATGAACGAAGCCCACAGGGCTTATCCAGAGGATAAAGTGCGTTACGTTTGGACAGCCTCTTGGCTCTTGTTTTGGTGATGCTTGGCAGGCTGGTTTGTCATCATTCGAAACATTATAATGATCAAACCATCGGTGCTTACCAAGAGGATCTGAAGGGGATGCCTTGAGAAGAAAATTTGATGGCTTGCCCTTCTGCTTTTCTCGTCATAAAGAATAAATGACAAGCATAGGAGACATATGCCTCATGTGCCAGTTGGAAATTGTATATTTCGGAGTCCTAGGTTTTATATTTTATTGATTAATCATCAAAATAAAGAACAACAGGGTCAATATGTGGCATGCGGTGCGAGGTATGTTCACGATGCTTTTCAAAGAGCAGATTGTGTCCCTAAATGGTGCATAGGAGTTCTTCAGTCTTTTGCTTCCGAGCTATAACCATAAACTGGGCCTATCCTCTGTACATAAAATAGCACCTGGAGACTTTGAAGAACACCCTTTGGTAGTCTGAAAACTCGCAAAATATTGGAATATAAATCAGAATCTGATTAATCAGGGATATGAGGCTTATTAGTTTCAACTTATAGAGAGAGAAGTAAGAAGAAAGGAAGTGTTTGAAACAGGCACAACTAGAAATAGAAGGTGTCCTCCTTTGGTTTAAACCAGTCAAGCAATCTAAAAAGAAACTAACTAAACAGTCATGTTTGCTGGAGACCTAACAAATATTTCTGACAATTGTAAATAGTCAAATTTTGATTCACCATCATCGTCGGTTTTGTATAATGAATCCCACTCGGTGAAAGAAATAAAGGCTTTTCTGCATTCAGATTGGTCATAGGGTATAAGATTCTATGAGCTGAGATTAGGATGACACTGTTAAAGGGTGCAAGAACACTCTTTTTTGCTTTGCTGGTCGGAGGGAAGCCGTTGGGCTAATCCAAGAATGCTGAGTTCTCATTAGATTTATCTGTGTTGCTGTATATTGGAGTATGTGATGCATGGTCTGTTGTACCAGTCCGTACCAGCCGGTACGTACCGGTCCGATCTGAGACCGGTATCGGATCAACGTGGAATCCGGTACCGGTTGTTTATTGTTAAAGAATCGATATGCGACCGGTTCGGACCGGTACGGGCCGCCACCGGTACGCCGACCGGTATCGGTACGGCGGACCTTGATGTGATGTCTTTTTGAGGCCATGAGGAAACTAAAGTTGGTGCAAAAAAAATTGGACATTCTGTCGTTTGTAAGATTTTGATACTTATGGAATTAGATAAACATATTTGCAATTAAAACAGGACTTGGTTTGGTCAACTAATGCTGAACAGAAATAACTCATTGTAATTGTTCATTGGAGAAAATGTTTTAATAAGCAACTGCCAAAAGAATTTTTGATTTTAAGGTATTCTTCCTCAAGTTTAGGAGTTGACCATCAGGCTAGCTACATGCATGGATTGGTCTTGGGCAATAACAGGAGTGTATGTGTAAAGGATGAGTTTGATGGACATGAGATGTGGTTACTAAAAGTAGTATGAGTGGAGCCAGAAATGATTAAATTAAAGGATGCCTAATTTTTAGGTGAATGGAAGATAAGCTTGCAGATTGAAGATTGAGATGGTTTGTTATATACTAATTAGTAGAAGCCCTTGCAGTGAGAAGGACACAAATACAGGTACTAGACTAATATCACTTATAGGAGGTTTAGTGGAAGGATTACCTAGTCCCTAATTGATGTGAGTGTGGAAAAGGATACTGAGACGAAACTCAAGCAGTTAGGTTTGAGTATTATAGATGTTGGATTTCTAATTAATGAGGATGTCCAGCATGCTTATACCATAACCTATAATTTGAGAAAGATATCTTTTTGAGACATCACCTTCAAATCCTCCGGATTAACCCCATAGTTCAGCCAATATTAGGGATATATGAGGACACTGCCTTGCCTAGTACTACCAAATAAGAAACAAGAGATCCCCAACTGTACCTCTCATCAACAAACAAATCACTCTCTTTGCCACTCCTAAAAATTTACCAGCAGACCAGAAAAGCTTTGTAATCAGGGATTCCAAGTCCAGTCAGTAATTCAATAACAAAATATTGATGAGAATAAGTGAAGGACATCTAAAAACATTGTTAGACAGAATAAAACACTCTTCATGCCTCAAGCCACTATAGACAAGATGCCTCTTTAACATGATTAAAATATTGGAGATAAAAACACAAGTGAAACTGCTAACAGCTCATCTGCGCTTTATTCCCGCTTCATACATGCTCAGGCCATTGCTGGAAATTTTTGTTTTTCAGGTTGTTGTGATTTTATTTATTTGGCAAAAAAATAAAGATTTAAGGATTGATCTCAAATGGTAGGCAATTGCGCCATGCTGTCCTCGGGAGTACAATGAGGCTCCTAAGTGCAGAATGGTCCAACGCACAAAAAAAAAGGAGGAGAAATGAGAGGAGCCAAAAAGTTCAAGATAATGAGCATAGAGAGAGAGAGAGAGAGAGAGAGAGAGAGAGAGAGAGAGAGAGAGAGAGAGAGAGAGAGAGAGAGAGAAGGAAAAAACAGAAGAAAGGAGGGAGGGTACAACTCTCACCACCAGCACAAAAGAGATAACTCCATACAAACGTTAGGAAATGAAAAAACAGGAGCCACTTCTTTGTGTTTTGCAGGCAGCATTTGTCTCCGGTCATTAGCCAGGAATCTGGTGTGGCATGTTTCTTCACTCTTCAAGACAACTTCAAGCAATCATGGCCAATCTTCTATTTTTTTTTTCCGCTCTTGCAAAGAGCTGTTGGAAGATTATGAATGTATATCCTTCAGTCCTCAGAAAACAAAGGAAAAATTAAAAGTTCTCTAATCTATTGGTGTTTGTCATAATAATGTAATTCTTGTGGTCATGTTGTTGAATTACAAGCCAAATACTGACCATGTCAAATATCTAATTATTTGCGTTATAGGGGAAAAACCGATCTGAATAATAAGTAAATAATCTATTCTATATTTGCTAATAACTGGACATTAGATGAATCATAGAATCTTTCAAATGGGCACAAATCTCTCTCACAGTACCTTACTCTTGGAGATCCCGTCTTAAACCAAATCAGATCCTTATAAGGGATCTAGATGCTACAACCTGTTACATAAAATCAAATGTGCCAGTATATGGAATCAAGGGGTGTACTGAGTACCGGTTCCCCTATCCATGTCGTGCAGCATGAACTGGTACCTCAACTGTTACCTTCATATAAAGCTATATTTTGATGTAGTATTGTCGGTTCTTTTCACATAAAAATATAACATAGATATTGTTTAGGTAGATTCTTTTTGATGAAAAATTAGTAACCCTTTAGAAATTTAATTCTATGGAGTCTGACAGAGCTTCTGTTTGTTTATATAGCATATTAAGTATAATTATCTGTCTTCTCATTCTCAGCCTCTGATTCACAGGTTCTAGCATTGGAAGCAATTTATGGGGACAATGTTATCACTTTGGATAGGAAAAGAGGTTTACGGTCCTTCCAGGTTGGTTGTTACTGTAGCAGTTACATGTAATTATGCATAAAGAAAAAAATTGATTCTTGACATCTGTTTTGCAGATTTATATCTGTTATGAAGTTCCTGATGACATAAGCATATCTGCCAAGCTCCATTCATCCAGCGAAAAGTTAAAATCTGGAGTAAAAGGTCAAGATGGCAGGACAGAATGTGATGAATCTGATGAATTTTTGTGTACTTTTAGTGTTCGATACCTGCCCCCAATTATATTGACATGTTTATTACCTCAATCATATCCAAGCCATCATCCTCCCTATTTCACAGTCATGGCACAGTGGTTGGATGCTCTGAAGATTTCCAATCTTTGTCACATTCTGGACACCATCTGGATGGAGCAAACAGGGCAGGAGGTTATATATCAATGGGTAGAATGGCTGCAAAATTCTTCTCTTTCTTACCTTGGGTTTGATAATGGAGTAATGCTTGATCTATGCAATATATCAGATGCTCAAGACATGCGTGCCATTTCAAAAAGTGTCTTGCCAGAGATTGTCATTCCTTCAATAATTAGTTACAACAATGACAAGTGTCATGAAGATTTTCTGAACAATCTACATCAATGTAGTATATGTTTTAGTGAGTATGCAGGTTAGACTCTTTGTATGCGTTGCTCTCCGCATCTTTGTCCTTTTATGGTAGGATGTGTTTCTGCAATTTGATGTGCATCATTTATTCCATTCTCATGTTTTATATCCCATATATCACTTTAAATCTGAATCAGTAGTTTGCTCCATTCTTTGTCTTACTCTGTAAGCATAAGAAAGAAATCTTTCTATAAAAGATTGCAAACTATAAGAAATAATGTGTCTGATGTCCTATTTGATCCAATCACTCCTCATTATGTAAACATAAGCCCATCTAGCAATTGTCTTGTATTTAGTCTTCTAGAATCAAGAGTGCATATAAAATCACCGCTTTGAAGGATGAATTTGTACAAGTCATGGGCTTGTGATCATAGAATGTGTATTATGGAGAGAAATCAAGTGTTAACAGAGGTTGGGTTTTTGTCTCAATTCAGTTCCCATCCTCTACAGATGCTATTACTAAGTTGTTGCTCTTTTCCTAAAGGCCTAATTGCAAATCTTACCTGTGTCATTTGTCTTCTCTTCATCATGGTGGAGGGGGGAGGGGGAGGACGCCAGGAATTCCAATCAGTTTCTTTCCTAACCCGAAGATTCGTAGAAAAATTTTCATTTATTGTCTCCTAACCTTCATGTTTACAAGGTAGCTGGTAGGCCTGGCCTTCTTTTTCATTCTTTAGTTTTTTTTAAAAAAGAAATTTTTGGAAAATGGTTTGGTAGTTCTATCTTCTGTTACCTATGCTTAGCAGCTTCAGCCCTCATCTATACATTATTACAGCATAATTTGATACTTCGTTGTTTCTTTGAGCTGGTAACCTTCAAACATAAGCCAACAACATTTTCAGTACATAGATTAACTACTGTTATTGGATAATGTCCTGGTAAAATAAATGTTGTCAACTTCCATCCAAATCTGAGATCTTCAAAGATGTCATAATTAGTAAAATCTGGATGCACACTCTTTATGACAGGCTGTTACCTTTGATGGGAAGCATTACAATTGCAAACCTTAATTTACTTGGGATAAGGCATTATGGTCAAGTGGATGGCTATATAGTAAAATATGAGAAAAAAAAGAAAATCTTGAATTGACCATAAAAGTAGATATGATACATACTATGTGAATAAGTTGAGTACATCCTTTTTGCTCTCATATTTCTTGTATGTAAATTTGACGATTACAAGTTTTCAACAATCAGCTGTGATGCAGTACAACACTAAGGTAACCCACTTGCAATGTGCAAGCTATATAATATGATTTATGTGCTAGACAAACAAGTCAGAGAGTTATGCAGGCTCATAATCTTATTATTTTCTTATATATTTCTTGTCTTAAGTTCTGTTTTTGAGTTTTTCCTTTCCTTTTCTTATTTTTTCCTTTTAACCAATTATTTCAGCTGAGAATGCATAGATCTTGGTTTAGCTTGTTATGTCTCTGTCCATGAGGGAAAAGATTCCTTTTGCATGCTTCATTTCACTAAATTTTTGCACAGGCATCGTTAGCCATAATGAGGCATACTTATATTGGTTTGCTAAAATTTGCTTCTTTAATTTCATCAGGTACAGAATTTGTCAAACTTCCATGCCAGCATTTCTTTTGCTGGAAGTGCATGGAAACTTACTCTAATATGCATGTGAAGGAGGGAACAGTAACTAAGCTGCTATGTCCTGATGCTAAATGTGGAGGTCTTATTCCACCTGGTTTATTGAAACAATTGCTTGGGAGTGAAGCCTATGAACACTGGGAATCCTTGATACTACAGAAAACATTGGATTCGATGCCCGATGTTGTCTACTGTCCAAGATGCGAAACTGCATGCTTGGAAGATGAGGACCACCATGCTCAATGTTCAAAGTGTTCCTTCAGCTTTTGCTCCCTCTGCAGAGAGCGCCGTCATGTAGGAGTAAAATGTATGACTCCAGAAGCAAAGCTAATTATTTTGCAGGTAGCAAATGCAATTTATTCTCTCTTTCTAGTTGAAGTTGCAGATTATCATGAATTGTGAACTGTTTGTGCTTAGAATATTCTGTGCCACTGCCGAAACCCGCATCATAAACCTTTAGAGTAGGATCGCGTAGGGATATCCCTTCAAAAATATTTCAGGGGGTGTGATATTGCCATACATTCTTTTTTAGTACAGGTGGTCCTGTATCTAATTTAGGAAGGTGTACATTGGTATACATGCAGAAGCTAGTGATTGAACAGCACATATGTGGCAGTGACCTGGGAGCCTTTTTTTCAGAAAGAATCCCCAGAAAAGTATCTGATCTGACACTTAGCATCTGTTCCAAGTCAAACCTGTTATTACTGGTAATTCTTAGTGATTTGGGAGCTATTGCTTGCAATCTATAAATTTCCATCAATTAAAATATGACTTTGTGGAAGTATTGGATAGTGACCCGATAGGAGTGAGTGTAGCCGGGTAGTTGCGATCTTGCCGCGTCCCTGCATTGTGGCCTTCCCCATAGAGCAGTATGGCCAGGAAGAAGAATTCGACGTCGTCCTCCTGGATCTCGATCTCGGTTCCACAACTGGGCTAGAGAGATAGCTGTCCATAGACTGAGAAGGGATGTATGGATTAGTATAGGAAGATGGGTTCCACCCTCCATAAAGTATATTGCAGGGATTGTGATTCTCTTTGCAAATAAATTTCCATGGGCCACACAAAACATAGGCAAGATATCCAGTTATGCATGGAATACAATGCGAGTGGATTGGATTTATTCCATGATAGTTGTTTCTAGAATTTTGATCATCATATGGTTATTTACATATATAAAGAGATTTAGATTAAGCTTTGGAAAAATTTCCTTGTTGCCATATCCTAAAGAATCTTGTAGTATGCTATCACTGCTCAAGCATGATTTTCAAAATTTAGTGCAATTAGAAATTTAGAAGAAAAGGACAAATTTAGAGAATTATTATATTTTTATTATTTAGTTATACTTCAGCAACAGGAAAAACAAAGTGTACTGTTTTATTGAACAAAATGGAACAAAACCCAGAACAGATGTGATAACTTGTGCTATGAAGTATTTATTATCCATTTAAATTTTATCCTCAGGCAACTTAAGTTATTGAAAAGAAAGGTTGTGAAAGCTATTTGTCAACCGCACAGTGCGCACACCTTTTTTACTGAGAAAAATACCTTTTTTAGCATTTCTGATTGTATATTGGATGATGGCTGTACTAACCATTTTGTTATAAATCGAAAGAAAATCTATATTGGCTGATGACAGTTATTACATACTTTGCCTGGTTACAGGAGCGGCAGAATTCAACTCGGCTAAATGGAGATCAGTTACGCAGAGAGCGTGAGATCATAAATGAGATTCTCAGTGTTAAGGAAGCACTTCGTGATGCTAAACAATGTCCATCTTGCAAGATGGCAATCTCACGAACAGAAGGCTGCAACAAGATGGTATGCCAGAATTGTGGGCAGTTCTTTTGCTACCGCTGTAACAAGGCAATTGATGGATATGATCATTTTAGGTGAGTTATTTTAGAATTTTTGTGATGGTTGATGTCCATCTGTGTCTGTATGTCTGCATCTCTGTGTTTTAAGCGAAGAGAAGAATAACAAAGTTTTTATCTTTTAAGGGGAGCATGTGAACTTTTTCCACGTGAAGAAATTGAGAGATGGGAAATGCATATGAATCCTCGACAAGTGATTGCACAGATACAAACTGGTCTACAATCTAATGTTGGTCATCGATGTCCAAATTGTCGACAACTAAATGCAAAGGTAAGCATGGATGAACTGGTTGCTTTATGATTTTTTTGTTTTATGTAATTTGTCCTCAAAAAGGGAAAAAAAAGATTTTGTTTTATGTAACTTAGGGGCATCTTATCTGTCTTGAATGTGGCAGCTGGTCATAGTATCACGGAATGATGGAGGCAATAATGCAATGAAGTATCATTACAGAATAAGCATTACGCATGAAACCTTTTTGAGCTCTTTTCCAATATAGCACATTCTTTAACTTTCAATCTTAATAAGGTATATGCAATCAATGTGAGCTAGGAAATCCTCAACCCCGCAACCTGCTTGCCTTCCTTCACTTCCTTGCTTTTGTGTCTATTGGTAATACATCCTTTTTCCATGTCTGAGAACATAATTTTATCATTGTATGTGACATTTCAATGGCTTAACTGAGACAAAAGGTTTTGCACATGTCTATGACCTTTAACATTCTTGGTTTGATAAGGGACCTTTGACTTTGTTTTTATGTTCCCCAAAATGTGACTTAATCAGAATTTATTTTCTCTTCAACACCCACACAAAAAAAAGAAAATGTGCCTCTCTGTAGAGATTGCAAAATGTTGTCCATCCATATGACCTGCCAAAACGTTTGCATGCATAGATGTGTGCACGCGTACTTGTTATCATAATCTTTTTCCCCTTCTGAACCAGGAGATTTTTTTTAAAAAAAATTTAACTTCAATTATTTTCCTGTCAGTAACTTTATTTTATAAAGGCACTAATAGAGTTCTGTGTTGGTGGGAAAAATAAACAGGTTGGAAATAACAATCACATCTTTTGCTGGGCTTGCCAAAATCATTATTGTGCGCTATGCCGGAAAGTCGTTAGGCGGAGCTCGCAGCATTATGGGCCTAAAGGTTGCAAGCAGCACACTGTTGATCCTTGATGATGGCTTTTGTGGTTGTGTATCTGTTCTGTTGACCAGACGTACAGATCTACTTTCTGATGGCATGACTGATCATGCTGATGACAGCGAATCAGGTTTGTCTTCATTCTCGCCCGTTGTTGTCTAGCCCAATAGAGGAGTGATTATGTTATAATGTAGGAAAAGAGAGATAGAAAATGATCAAAATTGCTTTCACATTCAATGATTGATGTATATTAGCAGTTAACAAATAAAATCTTGAAAGTGTGCTTGATTTTTGCTGAAGTTCTCAATGATCTTATTTTCTATTAAGTTGGCACCTTTATAACCATAGTGTATTTCCAATATTGCATGAGGACAACCTCTGCTTCTGGATCAGCTGAGCAGAATTCTGACACACAATGACCTTCCATATATATCAAGGTTGGAATGTTTTTAAGAGTATTTTGCTTCAAATGCTGTTCATTCAAAATCAGTAGACTTCTCAAATTAAAGTTAATGCCGTTTATATTTAAGCTGGATAAAAACAAAAATCCTTTGTTAGGAGTAAATAAATATATTTTGTAGTTTTCTATCCACGCCTGCCCATTGTGAATTGCATCTCATGGCAAATAAGCTGACTTTGCCATGAGAATGTTCTTGCTGAAAGCAATAGCTAGGTTTCATCAAAAGTAGAATACTGGACCTTTAAAGTCTCAACTTATTATACTGTAGATTCAGTTTGGATGAAAAAAAAGAGACTTCGTGCATGTACAACATGATCTACAGTGAAGGCTGTAAGTTATTTGAACGACTCTGGACCATCCTTGGCACAGCTTTAGAAAGCCAAGTTATAAGCTGGGCATTTCAATTACGGACCATTACCCAGTTATGGTCCAGCAATCCGGGTGCTGTGAGAGATGAACTAAGAACATGCCTAACCTTTAGTATTATTATTATGGTACAAAGTACTATCCCTTGAACACAAGCCATTACGCTTGTCAGCCTAAGTTCTTTACCACTGTAAGGACTAAAAAATTGCTGGGAAACCTGAATTCAAATTTCTGACCACAAGGAGGCTAAAACCACTTAACCACTAAACAGCTGTTTATTGACACACCCTTATATGATGATGAAAGGCAGAAGGTATCAGTTGCCAAGGGTTATATCTCTTAAATCAATACTTCTCTAAACACTAAGTGAAGAAGTCATCTAGTGGTCATGATCCATGCCAGTCTAGGCAAACGTTTTTAAAGAGATTTTCCATATAGCCTGGAGTATACTAATTCCACCCTATCATAGAGCTCGTCACTGCCTTGTTATAGGCTTCTAAAACTCTTCCCTTAAACAGAGAAAGAATCAAATGAACAGCAGTTCTGTACATGTGACTAGTGTAATAAATGAATAATGCATAATACCAGTGTAATCAAATGAACAGTACATGCCACTTGCATCCGCTTGGGCTCATCCAAGCCCAAGAAGATTTGATTTACATAAAAGCTGTTATGGTTATTTAGATGGAGTATTATTTTGCACAGCTTTGAAACTGCATCCTTAGAATGGAGATGCCCTTCACAAATTTGACACAAGGACATACTCAGAAACTAGTCATGTGTCCATAGTGGAGTGCAATGGCTTAAGCTTCAACATCGGATTGCTCCATACAGAGTTTTTCTCGGTTTCATCGGATTCACAACCTAGCAGTAATGTCACGAGCACATTAAGAAATTACAGCAGATAGAATACATCATTGCTGGAAGAAGCTACCATTCCACATAATTGTAGGACAGCTCGAATTTTTCCAATTCATGGCTTGATTTTTCTAACTTCTTCAGAAATGTAATACACACTATTGTGAGCACGTACGTGTAGAATAATTTAATAAATTGCCACTTAGAAGCCACTAATTTGATATGTGCTTGTGTACAAGATCTCCATCAAATTCATAGAACAGCTCCTGTCATAAATCGATGGCTCAGCACTGCTTCTGCAATTGGGCGTCGACGATAATCAGGATTCAGCATGGCCTGTGACAAGAAAAGCATCAGGTATATTGTGATCAAATAAACAATTGGTGTAAAAATGTGTATCAAGATGAATGCAAGTACACATAACTTTTCAATGAGAAGAATGTTTAACTTTCAATCTAATAATTCAAATCGGTGGCTACAAATTTGGTAGGTCATCTACAGTTCTTGAAGTGTCATCATGACCAATCAAAAACCAAAGAATCTACACGAAAAAGATACACCAGCCCTAATAGGATAGGATTATATAGGCTCATTTGTTAGGAACCATCTTTAGCATTACACCAAACATTAAAGCAGATAATATGTTGAGAAGTACATTAGGAACTGGCAAAGCAGCAGGAAACATAGGCTATAACATTAAAAAACCTCATGTGTTGAGACACAAAGCACATTATGTCCTAGAAGATGGACGCTATAACCTGAATAACAGCATCCATGCTCTTTTTTTTGTTGCAACATTCATTAACGCACAGATATTTGAAACCAAGGTTCGCCGTACTGGTACCGGTCGGCGTACCGGTGGCGGCTCGGACCGGTACGGTACCAGTTCCGTATCGGCTTGTACCGGTTCCGTACCGACCCCGTTGAATGGCCGAGTTTTGGAGTTCCGCGTACCGGCTCCATACCGATTCTCCAACGATAAGCTCCCGGTACCGAATTCCACGCTGATCCGGTACCAGTTCAGGACGGTACCGATACGGCAGACCTTATTTGAAACACTCTTAATGACATCGCTCATCATTCCTTGAAAATAACTAGGCTACCAAGACATAGGACTGAGCTCAGTTTGACTGACCTCCTAGCCAAAGGTGTCCAGACATTCAAAGAACTATAGTCTAACTAAATGTTATAAACCTGACTTGAGTATAACGGCCCAGCTGAATGTGTTCCATTTGGAGTCTTGAGTTCCCTCTATAACCCTTAGCAAACAATTAAATAATAGGGGCTAACTCATAAAAATACATGGAGACACTACTGCAGAGATGGAATAGGGTGTTATTGATAAGATGAAGCTACAATATAAGGGATCTTTCAACCACAAATTAAGAGGGAGCATGGTAAATTGTTCTCATAAAAATTCCTTTTCTTTGATATTCACATCTGCTCTCGTACTAATCATCTTGGCCCGACTTACCCCTCCACTAAGGACATCACATCTCCGCTTGCTGTTGCCTTGTTTTTGCATCAATAACTAACACCAGCCCCAAGAAATTGCGCAAGGAATGGGATCATGTAGAAGATAATGATGTAGACAAGCAGAAAAAGGGAAAGACAGTCGAAGACGAGAAAAAAATTTCAATAGGAGCGAAAAGAAAGTGAATATGGTAAAGAGGCTGAGAATAAGAGCTGTGTGGGGATGATGGGGGCAGGAATGGGGGAAATGTGGAGCTAGAGCTTAGTGGGCGGGCATTTAGTGAGAAGGGGATGTGCTGAAGTTATGGTGCTTCGCAAAGAATGAGAAAGGGTATTGGTGGAACTGTGCATGCATTGTGGTTGTGTAGAGAGAGAAAGAGAGGATCCTTTTGTTAAATTCAAGTAAATTCTTATCAGTGCAGATCCCATGATATGCCATCTAAAATTGAGAATTCACATCAATAATCATGATATAGAACACCCAAATTACATAAGAATTAAAAGCAAATGCATAAGAAATTTTTTCTTATGCATCAAGTGACATAGTATGGATATGACCTAAAAGCTTATTATATCACCTTATGTTCAGACGTCATTCCCAACTTATTGACCACAGCCTCAATTGAGTGGGGAGCAGACAATGAAGTATGTCCCAAGTGAAAAGTAAGGATGAGGAGCTCCGAAAAATTAAGAATCACAATGTACCTAGGAAGCATTTAACAATACTAAATCTTACTTTTGTATAGGGAAAATATAAAGCATTATTAGAACATCAAGAACCTACTCATTTGATGGTTACACTTTCATGAGAGGCATCTTAGGAAAAAACCGCGAACAATGAATGATGTAATTATTACTGAGAGTAAAGTTGCTTGCATGGTATGCCGTACCAGCCCGAACTGGGAGGTACAGGACATTTCATACCGTATCGGTTTGGTACTGGTATCCAGTACAGATGGTGTAGAACAAAATTTCGTACTGTACCGATGCTGTGCCAGTGTAACACCGGTACGGGGTCCGGTACTAAAACGACGAACCTTGGTTGTTTATTCCATGAAATATGATAGTAATATGCATAGTAGTAAAGAAATGTGTTTGGAAGCATTAGAATTTAGAATATCAATGCAAGATCTGGAGGGGGACTGCTAAGCAAGTGCAATCTAGCTACTATAGCTTGAAGATCCAAGCTACTAAGCCACACTTGAGGAGGCTTGGGGATGAGAAGGGATAATGAAGAAAATACGCTCATTCAAAGGGCTTGTGGTACTAGTATTGCATGCCAAACACCTAAAGACCTGAAAGTTTGCAGTATAATGTAGGGTTATCAGCCATCACCTGACCAGCAGTTGAGTGTATATTGATGGTATAACAGTGTCATCAATCCAAAAGTTACAAATGTCCAAAAAATGCTTTTTTGGAGTCATCTTGCTATGCATATGAAAATCAAATGGTTGCAGATGCATCAGTCATTGTGAGAGAGATGAAAATAAACCTGGAGCAACTCCCAGCCAGCACCATCACCTAGATCCAGAAATTTGACAGCTTCTACCAAACGGTCATCTGCTAAACAGTACCTATTAAAACACATTAGTATAAATTAACTTGTCATTGTACATCAACTACATGGACATGTGGTGAGAGACATCAATTTCCTATAGAACCTATTAAATCTGCAATTTTAAATGAACATTAACTGTAGTTTACTATCTAAAATGCAAAGACATACTCCAGCCATACTTGCAGACAAAATTTTTAGCATTATTTAGCTATTTAAGTGTTTGAGAGAATATAGAAGTTTTTAACAGTATATCACAAATATTCTTCTGAAGAATGCAATTTTTCTTGTAAGCTGTCAAAATCAGCCACCCAAGCACCTGAGTTCCTCCTAGGCACATGAACAAGATCTAGAGCATAGCAAAATGGGTAACTGCACTTCGAAGTGAACATCAGACTACCTCGTGCCACTAGTATCAAGCTATGGAATAAGTATAAACTAGACCACTAGTTTATATCTATTAAGTATACATATCATCTTACTTTTTTTTTTTTTTGAAGTACAAGGGACCATTTTACAGATTTATAATTCAGTTCCTTAACTAGAATACTCAAAGAAAAAAAATTGAGTGAGCTGGACCCAGAGAAAAAGGATGTTGAGTGATGAATCAACTTCATACATCCTAACTGTTGGACGATGTGGCTTGAACAGCAGAGAAGAACTTGTGAAAATTAAAATGAAAGAAAATCTCATTAACTAAGAGATATGTTCCATTGACAACTTTAATCACAAACACTGAGGATGCTAGCTTTAAAGGTATATCTGATTGACTCATACAAGACAGTCAATCAAGGATCAATGGCTTTGGCTCTGATCCAGCAGCCTTATCTCGTTGTTTCATTTCTTTCTTTTATTTCTTTTCCCAAGATCCCCTTTTACATAGTCCACTATCAATAAATGTCGCCATCATCCATACCTCTTCTTGATAATTCATCATCCATAACTCTTCAGAAGCCATCAATTTATGCACAATATAATATAATTTGGTGTTAATTGATGAATGTGTACCATCATAATAATTTGTATTTGCTAATAGTGAGCATGATATTATCATAGATGTACATAACCTAATGTACATTTTAACTAATAAATACCTAAACAAGAAGCTATAATTGTTTTAAGGGTTCTGTTACTGTGCATCCTAATTTCCATGTGAAACTTAAGCTGCTGTATGCTGACCGTCCAAATAAAACTAGGCTTAGATGGGCCAATAGAAGGAATATCCTAGCAAGTAAATGCATGCATCCAACTAGGTATCATATATAAGCTGTGTTTCAGATCAGGATTAAGTTTACAGGCTAGACAGAAAGGGAAAAGAAGGGGCCGTAACATGATCTCACCATCCCTCTGCTATATCTCGAGACTAGGTTGCCAGCCTCCTCCCAACTGTACCATTATCTCACCCTCTCTCCCTTAGCCTTGCTCTCTAGATGGTGAGAAGTCCTCTGAAGTTGGGGAAAGGGCATAAGAGATGGCAAGAGAGAGGTGGTTTACCCTTCTTGGTGAACGGGAGGGCCAAAGAGGGGTGGGAAACAGAGAAGATGGTAAGAAAGTAGGACCGGATGTTGAGAGAAGGGGAGCTGATCATCCAGTGAGGCGAGACAGAGGGGGCCTCAGCATGAGCAGAGTTGAGGGTAATGGAGGGACAGTATAGAGGTCTAAGAGAGGCATTACTTACCAACAAATAGATTGATGATATACTTCATACCATTCCTATTTAAGACGATGGGGATCCACCCTCTCAATTGAATAAAGTATCTTAAAAATGGATGCTAGCAAAACCCTTTTCTGTGTAGCTGACCATATATTTGATGGGAAAAGGCTTGGATGATAGCACAAAACCCTTGTTCTAATTTATACAGAAAGGTGCAAGAGTAGGGCAGCAGTTGATCTTTCCATCACAAGACTAAATTATTAACCAAAGTTTCATATTATCATAACCCCATAGCTTGGTTGCTCCTTGGCTTTTTTGCAAAACATTGGACTTTTATTTACCATATTTTCACTTCAAATAGGGAATCACAATGCTACTGCTAAATTTGTTGAGCACATCCTTATATCAAGAATATCATAGGACATTCAGGGAGAAGTGCATGCAGATGCATATAAGACGGTCTGTATGTATTAGGTAGAGAGAGAGAGATAGAGAAAGAGGTTTCTTACTCTCTTGCAGCATTGAGGTCAAGCTGAAAGGTACTTTCGAGAAGCCTCTGCAAGTTTACAATTTTTTTTTAAATGGTTAGGCTATAATTGCATTTGGAAGAAAGAAACACAGAGTCTTGCAAGAGAAGGGGCATTGTGCAAAAGTAAAACTCCGATTACTTGCAAGGAAATGGCATCCATGACGCCCGCTTCACAAAATGGAACAAAAGCTAGGTAAGCAAAAAGAAGCCCTGCTTCATATCTGCTTATGGATGAACATTAGAGAAGTTATATGCAAGAATTATTAGTTGAAAATCATCGTACCATTTTGATAGCATGATATAGGATGAAATAAACAAGTGAAAACATAAGACATGAAGGTTTTTACATTTAAAGAAGTGCATTTGAATTGTAAATATCAGAAGGTCTCTATAAATTTTACATGTCATCAGCTATTCCATAAGCTCGTTTCTCCAGAGGAGTAAAAGCGCCAGCCGTTGAAGCTCGGTGCCATAGTCCTTCTGACAATGCCCCATGGCCTGCTCCTATAGCTGAATACCTGTCATCCCAGCCAAATCAAGAAGAAACTGATATGCAATTTTTATACTTATTCACTCTAAGAAATGGAAATATACTATGTCGATATGTACATACATACATGCATAAATATGTTCACATATTTCATGTGTTAAACATAATTTATGGCAATTCACTTTTTTTTGATTTACTAACAGTAGAACCACATAATTTTAGATGATAAATATACAGAAAAGAAAATAATATGTAACATACCCAATATCAACTGAGAAGGCTAAGTCACGAAGACGTGGCACTAAATAAGCTGCATCTTTCTCTGCTATTATGCTGCCATCAGCAAATATTTAAACTCAGCCGTTCGATGAAAGAACATATAATTGTCCATATTTTTCCCATAAGCCTATGGAAAGAAAAGGTAACAAATGGATATATTCCAATATGATCAATAACATACTTGAGAACAACAGAAGCAGGACCGAGACTCTGGTGTAATCTATCGTGGTTATGCATGTAAGCCAGGCCATTCATAGCTCCATTTAGTAGTTTGATAATAAAAAATCTCCTTCGCTTTAGCTTCAGCTCCTGATCAAATGGATTCCAAAACTTCTGCTCTCCTTTAACAAGATTCTTTGAAATTGTTTCACTCGTAACTTTGGCATAGTCTGCTGAACTATATTTCCCATCATCACGAAATGCAAGCCACTGAAGAGGCAACATCTTTGTTTTATCTAAATAGCATTTGCTATAAATGCACCACAAAAAACTTGACACCTTTATAGATGATATAACAAACCTGTTCTCCAGTTTTTGTCTCAAAACCTCCTAACAAAAACTGGATATTCTGACAGATGTTTCTGGAGTCACTCTGCATGTTATAGCACAACCTGGATGGTTAGATCAAATAAACTATCTATTATGTCATTAACCGTATTTTATGAAGAAATTTCCAGTAAGAAATAAATATTCTTTTTGTTGGTCCTGTCTTAGGAGTAATCTGTCTACTTACTTGAAGGAAGGCATGAGTGCTTAGCTCATTGGCAGCCATCATATCTGCTTCGATACCACCAGCACGTTGTCCAGGATAAACCTTGACAAGTGGGCTAGCTTTTATCAGATAGGATAGAAAAATGCATGTATGGTCTGAAATAAATAATTTAGCAGTAATCATCTCAATGTTATGATGGATAAATACCTAGAAAAGATTGAATATATTCCATGCTCAAAAGGAAATTTCATGAAAGTAATACAGTAATGATGCATTACAGCTGATCAGTCATTCAGTCTCCACTACGATTTCAGCTAGTGATGTTAGAAAACCTATCAGTAGAATTCTTTTGGTTGAAAACAAAAGCAACCAGCAGTGGTGTGATGCATGTATGATTATTTTTCCTCTTTATCTAAAGTCTAGCATGTGTGATGCATGTGCCAAGAACCCCTCCAGGAACGGAGTCTGGATACAGTATTTAACATGTACTTTTTTCTAATTTTTAGATACAGTATTTAACATAAACATGGAAGATGAAAATGCATATTCTAATTTTGGATACAGTATTTATGAAAAATATGAAACCAAAGTTTCTGGGCTCTAGATGACCTAAACTGCTTCCAAATAAGAGAGAGGTTCTCTCACTTGTGGCATTTAAGTTTCCCACTTGCAGACAACATGCGCAACCCACAGTGAGGCTTCAGGCTCTAAAGCCGGCCGCATGAGGCCAGCTTCAAAGCCTTCGCCACTATATATTAGTAGATTTCCATCAGAAGCTCACAATCAGGATTTGAAAGGAACAAAATTCTAAATGGTGAAGTTAACTTCAGGAACGCTGATGATGTAATGATACTATCTATGGCGGGCAACAGGCAATATAAATGATTACAATTAGCCGTAGTATCATTAGCAGAACATGAACCATGTTTTTAAGAACTGAGGAAAAGAAGGCAGCATGATACTGATAATTATATAAATTTTTGAAAGAAATTTATCAGGGATGTTATGAATTCATGGAAACAGGAACAAATTCTACAATTTTTGGAGGGAATCTGTTTCTCAATAATTACAGACCACAACATCTTATGGATAACACTATAGGTGTATGTGTATACAATATGCTATATAGTCCATAGATTTAAGTGCCTTTGGTATTCAACAAGAAAAAACTCTGAATCTTTGGGCATAGTTCCTTCCGCCGGTGAAAAAAGAAGTGCTTGGTAGCACTGGGCCAAAAATGGTTCCCAAATAAGAATTACTCGAGAAAAATATAAGTGAGAAGTTGAGCCTAGAAGCTTAAATGATTATGGAATGGGTCAACGATGTATATTAGTCTTAACATTCCCTCTCAAATGCGACGTGGACCATGGTTGTGGAAGGATAAACAAGTCAAGAGAATAACTAAAACAAATCAGGATGGCAATAACCAAAAAAAATTGGAATGGCATATCACCACCATCGGCCCTATATTATTATATCAAGAAAGATAAGTTTCACCACAAGTAATATGTTCCCCTGAAAGGACCATTCCTGCAGCCTATCACCACCCATTCCAAGCTCAGAACCCCAGTTTCATCAAGGAAAGAAACATCACCAATTTTATATTTTTTTATTTTGTCTTTGCCAGAAAGTAAATAAATTAGGTGCAGCAAACCAGTGCTGTTGCAATGCCGCATATCAAAAAATGAAAAGAAAAAAAAGTGCACGTCTGACATGGATTAGGCATGTGAAACACTGCTGTAATGTATGTGCATGGCCAAAAAGCCTCTTGAAAAATAAAATTGCACTTGAGTTCACTCTGCATGAGTAGCATCTCTCACTTCATTTTTGGAAACCATCTTGCAAGCAACCAAGCATTGTTGGTAGAGGACAAAACTCAATAAGCAGCCCACACAAACTCATAGTAATGTGAAACAGGAGTACATGCTACCCAAAAAAATCTATATTTGCTGGGTTCATACTCTAAGATGGCCTCAATGTTGTTAAGAGAGTCTAAAATACACCCTGAATGAGGTAATTCACCATTGAATATGTCAATTTTCCATCAGCAGCCTTTTACTACCTCTTTTTTTACTTTCATATGTGTACGGACCAAGCAGAGTATCTGTAAAATTGTGGACAAAATTCAGAAGGTTAATTGTCCTACCTTTTGTTTTATAATTAAGTAAATATTTTGCGATATCTAACTTTCTTACTTGATGATACTCCAAATTCAAATTATTATTTGGACATGATCCTCATGCATTTGTCAACCAAATACTAAGTTGATGAAATTGCTGGTACATCCAAACAATGAAACAACACAATTGTATAGACAATTAAATTGATAAACCATAGTGCCACATAACAAATAAGCATTATTAAATTTGACTCTGAAGTTTAGTGGACTTGAAGTAAATTTTGAAAGGAACAAGAAGAATTATGGACAGTACCTTAAATATAATTCTGGTTCCCTTCAGTGGACCTTGGGTTACTCTTCCTTCATAAAGCCTGCAATGAGACTGTGAGGATAACACTGGTATATTAGTGAAAAAAAAGACAGAAAAGAAAAGACAGGACTATAAATAAATCTTGATACTAGGAAAAGCACCTGATCTTCACTTGGCCCTCTCCAACATCTTGGACCCTCAAACGCTCAATGTCTTCAGATGAGTAGCCAGGAGTGAATTCTTGAAGTCCGCTGATATTAGAAGTCCCTCCTGTTTGAATTGATGAGTAGCTGTTGGAGTTTAAGCACCCTTGTCAACTAAAACCAAACAAGACTGATGAAGAAATAATATAAGTTTATAAATCCTTTAATGACTTATTTGTTCTCTTTTTTACACACACACACACACACACACACACACACACACACAGGTCCGGGCATTCAAATCTGCTTAAGGTTTATTGTAAATATTACAACCCGCCAATGGATAGCTTTTGAAGCATCATTTTGCCTTCCAAAAATTTTCTGCAAGAATTAAATTCCCTCATGTCTTTGAAATCCTATTACCTCTACATCTTTTCTCACCGAGAAAATTTAGCTGGGGACAAGTTAAAACATAGAGTTCCTAATTCTGTATATGACTGAAAATCAGGAGACCCCATATATTTGTGAATAAATTACTACCATTCTAAGACAGCAATTAATACTGTTCAAATAGTCCCCAGCAACACTAGGCAAACAGCCATTAGCCACAGAGTTTTATCTCCCCATAAATTAACCCTCAAATCACCATTTCGAGGCAAACAGCCAGCCGAACAGGAACACAAATACCCAGATATTTCGAAAACCCTGCTATTTTATATTGAGCAGACCAGAAGAAGAACCGAGGAATAATCTTGGCTTAAAAGTACTGCACGTTCTCGGAAAATCATCCGATCCCATCTAAAAGAACAAAATTTAAGAGCATAAATATCTGAAAAGATCCAAACTTCTCGGTAATAACACCTAAAAGAACACTTAATTTCCACCGAGCACCTCCTAATTCTCCTCAAGCGCTGAAATGAAGGAAGAAATTGCAGAAATATACCACCCAAAAAAACGAGAGAAAGAAAGAATGGCTGCTTTCGAGGGAGGACAACCTGGTGATGTTCATGAATCCGTAGCTTCCAACGAACCTTCCGACCTCGAAGTCATCTGGATTGGTGATCAAAGCCGCCCTGATCGAAGGAACCTTGCGAGTCGCGGTAGTTCGAGGCCTTGAACCTTTCGATACTTGGAGAAGGAAGCGAGTTCTCACCGGAGATTGGTTGTGGCCTCTATCCGAAGGCTTTCTCGGAGTTGCCGAGACGAAGAGGGAATCGGAAGCAGCGATCAGCATGACCGTCTCTTTCTTTCCTTCTCTCTCTCCTCTTAACAGCTGAAGCAATGGAAAGAGTAGTACCCTCTTTTATCTCTCGCGCTATAAAGAGTTGATGTAAAGAAAGCGAGAAGAAGACGAAGGAAGAAGTATTGGATATTATCATAATAGATTGGAATTTGGATGGATAGGGCGCGCTGGCGTTCTTTCGCTCATCTCCATATCCATCGTTTGAAAAATAATAATGCATTAATTAATCAAAATGATATCTGCACTTCTGTATTTCTATTTGCTGAAAATTTTATGGGGGCAAATTCAAATATTGCCGTAATTTAACTCATCATAGCTGAAACCATTGTCACAAAAAAAAATATTTCTGTTTGATTATTTATAATTGAAACTGCAATGCAAATATAATTATAGCTACTTGATTCTGTGATATAAAAAGAGATATGATGATGCTGCAAATAATCTTGTAATATTATCCCCTAGAAAAAACAAAATTCAATTGCAATATAATAATCATCATACTATTTTATAGATTTAGCCAAAATTATAATATTGCTCAACTATTATAACAATAGTTATTATAATATTATATCATTATAAAATAATTTGTTATTATAATAGCATATATTATTATGATCATGGATATATATTTATATGGTATATATTCTCACAGTAATTATTAATCATTGTGATGCAATAGTAACAAAATAAGCAAATTATCATATTCATAATAATTATATTATTAAATTACAATAATAACATTGTAGCAAAAACCACAGTAATTATATCGCTATAACATAATTTCATATTATAGTACTTGGATATATTTTAATTTTGAATATGTGTGGTTATTATCTAATAATTATTGTATAATACAAATTATAATATAATTGATTTTTGCTTTTGCATTATATAGGTTATAATAAGAATCACTATGGTACAAAATAATAGTAAATGGGTATATTACAATAATACTAGTAATATTGTTGTTATAGTAATGATATATTATTATGAGCTTTATTTGATATTATAATAACCAACGATGATTTTAGCACTATGACACCATTTTACTTATTTTGTTCCTCCTATTACTCAAGGATGGACGTGATTTTCACTTCACAGTATTAAAATCCTATCTATTCTGTCAACTGTGGTGATACATGAGCATCTATTTTATTATCAGGGGTAACTCCATCATTTTGCTCCTATTTTCTGCACATCTTCACGCACGGAGTTAAGATTGACGCTATACATTGGCTTCTTACAATGACTACATAGTTCATAATTCATACTCCACAAATGAAGTGCCAGTAATAAGTTAATAACCTTTCAAACTTTTTTTTTTTGGTGGTAAATACAGCAATTTATATAGCTTTAATTTGAGTACATCCTACCAAATCTCCAGAGTGCCGGGCGATCCAATCTGCTGCCCTGTTTGTCTTCCGAAGTACATGTGCTGCCTGCAGGCCACCCATCTCCTGTCAAACTCATCTTTCCACTAACTTGTTTATCATCTTTCTACCACCTTGTTCGGAGCAAGCATCTAGAAGTTGATAAAATAAGTTTTGAATTTGATCCAACCCAGCTCAATGAAAATGAAATGGGAATAGACTCAATTTTTTGAGCCAATTAGCATATGTATTAGGTTTGGAACATGCCAATCCTGATTAGGGGTATAAATAAATTGGGTCGGACCGGATTACGAGTAATATCGATCCAATTTAATTTTTTTATTCGGATTCTAATTTTACATTCAGGCCCAACTTAATAAAAAATTGAATTGAATCGGATCCACCACAATAATTTTTGATCCAACGTATCCTTCTTTGTCCTTACCCCTCGGCAATTAAAATTTTCCTCGCGGCCCAAACCCACGAGCAACCCAATTGTGCTGCCTACACCGCTGTGATCACGGTGGCACGATGCTATTGGCAGACTCAGAGCGTTCACATGATCCGGGCCCCACAGGTGGGTGAGGAGGTGCGAGAGTGGATGTCGTGAGCACGCGGGCGAATTGGGTGCTACCGCCGTCCCAAATTTCCACTCGATAAAAAGCAAGAACAGGAGCCCCATTCTCTGCCCAAAATTTATAAAACCCCAACGGAATCGGGCATATTCCCCTATCCTTTCTTCTTAAAAGACCAAAATGCCCCCCAGTTTCTTGTCCCTTAGGCCTCCTCTTGTTGGTAATTAAAGAGTAAGTACTAGGATTATTTCGTAATTTGACAACACAACAGGCACAACCCTGGCCGCGCGCGTTGGTGCCGGACGCTTGTCATCAGCGTTCTTCCGGCTCTCCTGATTCACCAACTGGCATTCAGTCTTACCGAGATGCCCACGTGCTCTTTAGCCCTCCCCCAACGTCGAAGTTCAATAGATTTGTCGCCGGTTTACATTACCCGTCCGATCTGCTAAAACTATTCCTCTACCGTCGGTCTTGAACAAATCAAGCGACAATCTTGTGGAAACAGCAAAAACTGGGACCCACAAAAAGAGGGTACTTCCGATATTGTGGTAAAAGCCAGGGGCATTTGTTTTCTTCATTTAGTCCAAACCCGACGCCGTCGTTTTATCCTAGAGGCGGCACCTTTTTTATACCCTTCCCTGTTTTTAAACTCTTTTTTCTGAGCGCCGGTACCAATGCAGAAATCTTTCAAGAAACCCTCGAATCGCTCCTCCCCTCCTCATCGGCCCCAACTCCCTCTCCGTTTTCGTTCTCCGAGATCGATTTCGTTTCCTAAAAAACCCTAATTTTGGTCGTTTCTTCTAAGATCGGAGGGGCGCGACTCGATCGCCGTGAGGTTTGCGGGACGGGAGGGGGCTGGAAGAGGGATGGACGGCGGCGGCGGGGGAGGCGGAGGAGGAGGGGCGGCGGCGACAAGCGCGAACCCGAACCTGAACGCGAACATGCCGCCGCCTTTCTTGAGCAAGACGTATGAGATGGTGGACGACCCGGCTACGGACGCGATCGTGTCGTGGGGACTGGCGAACAACAGCTTCGTAGTGTGGAACACGCCTGAGTTCGCCCGGGACCTCCTCCCTAAGTATTTCAAGCACAATAATTTCTCCAGCTTCGTCCGCCAGCTTAACACCTATGTACGCGCATCATCCATCTCCTTCCCCCATCTTTCCTCTTTCCTTCTTTCTTTGGATTGTGAGCGGCTTCAGCGTTATCGGATTTTTCAATCCAAGATCTGTCAAACCGGTATTGGGATCTATATCAGTGGGCGAGCGAGCCGGTATGGTACCGAACCGACGCACAATATGCTTGGACTTACCGGCTTTGAACCGGCACACTTTTCTTTTTTTTAAGTTAAGAATTGGCGCTTACATTTTTTTTTAAAGTTTTTCAAATTTAATTAATAAATAATTATTTTTTTAATTTTTTTAAAAAATAATTTTAAGCATAATTTGATGTTTTTATATTTCTATGATCTTGGTTTAATCTAAATGATGCATTTTATTGTTTCAAAAAAAATACAAAGCATAAAATGATTAGTGAGATATATATATTTAAAGTATAACATAAATATCGGTATATAAAATTTCGTCGAGTGGCGATGCTTTTCGTAAATATCCAAATCGTTAGCATAGTCAAGAGACACATCAGCCTACCCTTTTAACTAAGTGGTGTTGAGTCTTGTATGTTCATCCCATAAGGAACGTGCTCTGGGTTGGATCTCTTGTTGAAGCTTTGGCTTTAAGAGATGTTTTTTAACTTGATAATACAACTGTAAAGGAGTTCATCCAAATATACTGGCAGCAAAATCCAACTCATAAAATACTTTGAATTGTGTAGGATAGTAGTCATTGAAAGACAATACTTCAGACATACAAATCTATATCTGTATTCTTATAAGTCATAGGCTGCCTGTGGCTGCGGATGATAGGATCTAGTATACGACTCAGAACCTAATACGTCTATAGATTCTATTCCATAAGTGAGGTCATTTGTAGCTGCATCGTGTCCTCTTGAATGACCTTGAAGAGCATGTCTTTTGTATACAATCGTATTCTCACGGGCTCTATCAGATCGTATCTTAGAAACGGTGGTCTTATATTTTTCATTCTTTCTGGACAGCAGATTTATGACCACTAGAACTATCATCGTTGCTGCTTCTGGTCTCTGAATCTGAATAAATTGGCTCCTCCACACTCTTCATAGGGTTGCATGTGCCTTTTTTTTTCCTTTTTTGGTGTGCTAAACAGCTGCCTATTTGCTCTTCATGCCCCTTTTTGTCTGACTATGTTGGAAGGATAGATATTGCCCTCCTGACTGAGTCGATCGGGTAGCATAGTGGCACGTCTAAATATCTTTCGATCATATTTCATTGATTCAATACTTCTAACTTTTATACTAAGGATTTATAAATTAACCTATGACCAACCAACGAGCAATATTATTGCTTAAATATAACCTAGACTCTTACTAAGATTAAAACTTGATTTTTCTTATTCAACTTAAATTTAAAGCTATTGCTTCTAAGTAATGCTAGACCAACCATAACATCTTCTTACCACTCTACATCTGGTTCTCAGTAAATCCAAATTACACTGATTAACGTAAAAAACATAAAACTTACATAAATTTGTTTTTCTGTTTCACATAAAATGTGACTGAAGCAGTCATTCTTCAATGATATTAGCACTTTGATGTTTGTAACTAGCCAGTTCTACTGCAGTATTTCCAGTTGTTCGGTTGCTCATATAATCTCCTTGTTTCATCTCCAAGACAATTGAACATATTGTTAGTTTGCTCCTCCAAGGTCTTTGTGCCTCGGTCATGTTATTCATGCAAAATAGCCATGTCATCTTGCAATCATGAAGCTTAGCCTGTTATTTTTGCAGTTATACCAGGTCAGTAAAGTTCTGCAAATTTAAATTATCCGTCTAGCAGTTAACAAGAGTTAATTATAGAACAATCAACAGACGATAGGGGCTTTCTTCTCTTTCATTGTTTATTTGAAATCTTACATATCTTGTTTCATGTACTAATTTTTTAATTTATACTAGCATCACATAAAATAATAAAATAATTGAACTATCATTACCATTCTCTTGAGTGAAATACCACCAGAAACAGTAAAATTGACTTTGCATAGTCAATGAGCTTCTATATTGGTGTTAGATGATTTTTTTCAAAGAGAAAAAAATGAAAAACAAGTCCCATGTTCATTCCCCTTCTTTCATTTTCTGTGTCTACTTCATTCTTTTTTTTTTCTCCTTGCATCTGTCCTTGGTTGTGATTTGTCTATATCATGGTGTGAAGTTCCATTAGGAACATGAAAACGAAAATGAAAAGTCTGGATCTTCTCTGAAACTTATCCAAAACATTGGTCGGTTTTGGAAATTTATGTGGCCAAATCAAACAATTTTTTTTTTCTTTAAAAAAATATGATTGTTACATTGAAAACTGCCAAAATGATACATTCAAAGGTCCCCAAATAATGTGATTTACTTTAAATGATATTCTGATCTGATGAAACTTGGTAGTTCCACTCCAACCAATATTACATAACCATTAACATCGCCATCTTTTCCTTTATTTCTTTTCAGGAGGATATGTGCATTTTCTTCTGTTCTAAAATCAGATCTAGAACATCTAATGAGAGTTTTAATTAAATTCCTGAAGTTCTCCTACCTATGGAATGAGAACTGCCTTGACCCCCTGCAAAATCGGAAGAACTATAAGCATTTCCTCTCCTACCTATGGAATGAGAACTGCCTTGACCCCCTGCAAAATCGGAAGAACTATAAGCATTTCCTCGTATATTTGAACAATAGAAATATGAATACAACATTATCTGGGATGGATTCTTTTCATAAGTTGGTATTTAGGGAACCATTGTTGGAGAAAAATTGTAAAATTTAGGAATACATTTTACTAGATTCTTCGAGAGCATGAGAAATTTTGAATATTTAACCAAAAGGTAGAAATTTAGACAAACTTGTACAACCATGAAAAAATAAGCATGTAATTGCATGTAATTAGAACTCTCTTCTTGGTTATTGAAAGGCTTGTTATGTTTTTATTCCAAGTAGGTGCTGGTAGATTTCTTGTATGTAGGGTGGTGACCTTGTCCCATTTTATAGTGGCAATCACACCCTCTCATTTGAGTGGTCATTGTGTAGCACATTAAGAAGAGTCAAGCTAGATTAGTTTTAGTTTATATGAGTGGATGAAACTTTTTTAATGGTTCATAATTTGTCTAGAAGCTATTACTGGAAAATTATCGACAGACAACACATTGATTTTTAATTATCATTCTTGAGCTTTTTAATTGCCCTTCTTAGCCAACCTCATGACTATCCCTGCTTATGCCCACTTCTTCTTTTTCATATCCTCTTTGTTCTTTCATTTCTTTTAATCCTTAAGTTCCTTTCCCATTCTTTTTCCCAAAGTGCCTTGTGTTGCCTGAAATCTCCTATGTAGGTATTTTCATATCTCATGTCTGGATATATAAGAGAGAGAAAGAGGAAACAAGTTCTGGAAAGGTACTCAGTGCTGTTTCTGCAGTACTACAAGCCACAATGTACAAACAATTTATGAAAGGACAAATACCACGCCAACAACAAGAACAGAAGTTATCCACATCACTACCTCTTTTAAAGATCTTTTTAACACTTTATTCTAACCCAACTATGAATGCAACAAATGTTTGCACGACATCAGATAACCTTTTTAAGGATATCTACTCGATGAGATCCTTTTTTGTGTTTTTGGATAGAGCTGCTTAATGCTATGAAGCATCCTAGACATGCAATTGTAGGACAAATGAACAAAAGTTCTACAATCTGGATAATGTTTTGTAAGATCGACACTTGTAAAGACTAACAGAATGCCTGGAACCTATACCAAGCACTTTGATTGCAAACAGTTTTTTTTAAAACCAGGACAAGTACGCCCATCTATCACTATGATGCAAAAGGAATGCACAATGAACACTTTATCATTATTCATCCTGGTCATGCTGTTGAAAGTCCTTAATTTAAAATAGCTAGCTTCATCTACTTTCACTTCATCAAAATTCATATGAAAAATCTTGATTGCCCGGAATAATCCTTGACTACCACCACCAGTTTTAGAAAATAATGAGTTTTTAGACTGTCTTAAGTATCTGATCACTTAGATCCAACATTTCAAATAATCATCGACATGTTAAATTTATTAGTGAAGTGACACATCTCATACAAATGTTGTCTTTATAAGGCTTGAATCAGTAAATTACTTTCTATATATTTTTTCTTTTTTCTGTTTTTTTTCTGAGAAAAGATTATGCAGAACCTAACCACTTTCATTGAGAAAAAAGAAAGGATATAAAATAGAGTGAGATAAAAGGAGGAAAATAATTAAAAAAGAAAAAATGGAAAGGGGAGAGAAAAACACTAGTACTATAAAGTGGATTGAAATATTCTCAGGCGTTGACATTTTTTCTGGATGATGGACAACTTTTAGTTATTTGTCTGAGAAATTAAATATGTTATCAAAAAATGTTTTAAGGAAAATCTACTTCAGGAACGACACATGGTGGTGGTGCCCTATTGACTTGTATTGCATTAGTGCTTTTGCTTGGAGCCATGAAAGTGGGATGAAGAGTTTGAAACTTCACGAGGAGTTAGTTTTGGAGGCTATAGAATATGTTGAAGAATATGCCCTAGGCTTTATGTGATACCAAATATAAGTTATCTAGTGAAGGCCTGTGGTTAAGATTGTTTTAATATGTCTTGCTCCATTTGATATGGCTGGCATCATACTTGCTTGAGTGAATGGATGAGTTTCCCTTTTCTTTTTTTATATTTTTCCCCTGGTAATACCTTTTCTTCAATGATAATCAGCGAACTATTAATATTATCTTTTAGTAGATTTTTTTCTTGGTTCCTCTTAGTTTTTACAGGTTTATTCAGTCATTGTTTCTTTGACCAAAAGGAGGGAATTTTTTTTCCTTATTCCTTTCTTTACTTTTTTTAAGACCCTACCAGTTTTGTTGTGCGAAGAGCTGATTGTTAATGAAATTTATAATCATAGTAGCCATGAGGTCTACTGATCCATGGGTCAAGCTAGGATTCCATTGTTTTTTCTTTTTTCCTTTTTTTTTTTTGCTGGTGTGTGGTTTGCGAAAAAGTATACTCTTTTGAACAAAAACACAGTATTTATAGACATATCACATGTTTGGTTTTGGGAATAATTTGGCAAGCTCATAAAATTCAGAATTTGGGAAAAATCCTGAAAATGTTTGAGATGTTAAAAGAATGTAAAAATATTTGTAAATAGATGCATATATATAAAAGAAATACCATGGATCCTGCTCTTCAGTCTTCATTGGCGAATCTTGGTGGTATAAGTGATAAAAGGAATAAGCTTATGTATGCCTTTGATTCGTGGGAGGCAGGTTGACAAGAAAAGAAGTAGAACAATAATAGCAGAGAAGTGGAGAGGAGAAAGTGGTATTGGAATAGGTGCATGGGACCTGGGAGGATGAGAAGCAGAGGAAAAGAGGAATAATGGAGATTGGAGGAGAAGAAGAAAGGAGAGAGAGAAGGACACGGGATGACTTTTGGTCTCTCTTTCTATTTTGAAAAAAAATTAATATCTATAAGATCTCAAAAAGCAGTGGAATACCTCAATCCCATACCATGGTCTGTATTCACTTTTCAGTTTTCACTGCTTCAAAGCACATGGAATTGTTTTTGCTAGCACAGCTGATTTATTCGCTGATTCATGAATAGATTGCAGTTTCAATGAATTTCACATTTTAGTCTGTGATATGTTTGCAAATAATCTAATAATTCACAGAACAATTCATCAGGCTTGCCAAATCCGAATAATTCATGAGTTTTTTCATTAATTCAGAGAATTGTGTGATTATGCTTATATATTTTTTAAAGAAAGAAACTAAAATAATTGCATTGAAGTTCTTAGTATTCTTTATGACCATTTTTATCTTCAAAAGTTACTTCATTTAATACTTGCACCTAAGATTGAAAAGGACTCCAATTTGGGGGGGGGGGGGGGGGCTTGTTGCATCAAGGTTCGTGCGAGGGGCGGACATTTTGCCGAACACCTTGTGGGCAGTCCATGGCTGCTCAAGTGGACTGCGAGCCAGAGGCAACTGTCCGGGGCCCGCCTGGGATTATGATGCCGAGAATGGTTGAGACCATGCCCCGGTGGTCTGCGGTGGCGTAGGGGGGCCAGCGACGCCCAGAGGTGCCCTATCATCGGGCTACCGAGGCGGAACTGGCTGCATTGGAGCGCTGCTTCCCTCGGGTAGTGCGGTTGCCGGCGGAGCGGGTGGATCAGGCACGGGCAGAGTGGGAAGGGACGGCCGTCATTGCCAGGAGTCTGGGGAGGCAAGTTCCGGTTGAGCTGGTGGCGCGCGATCTCAGAGGTCGGAGTAAGCTGAAGCAGCCGGTGGAAGCTCTCCCAATGGCGGATGGGTTCATGACGATCCGTTTCAAGTCGGGAGAGGATCGAGCGGCGGTGATGGAGGCTGGCCCGTGGCTGGTGGCGGGTCAGTTGTTGGCGATGGAGAAGTGGATGCCCGACTTTATTCCGAGTGTCCATACTATGAGTCGGACGGTGGTTTGGGTCAGGCTACCGGGGCTCCCACTGGAGTACTGGGACAGGGAGATGATCTTGGCGATAGCTGCGGCTGCTGGGCGATCGATGGAACTGGATAGCATTTCCAGCGGACAGCGACGGTTAGGATTTGCTCGGGCAAAGGTGGAGGTAGATTCGCTTCAGCCATTGGTGCCCGGTACGCTTGTGGAGGTTCGGCAAAGGAGGTTTTGGCAGGACTTTGTCTATAAAGATCTGCCGGGCCTTTGCTATCTCTGGGCGCGCATGGGGCATCAGGCCAGCAAGTGTCGCTTCCATGAAGCGGGGAAGACGGCAGCGCCGGAGGCGGCCGACGGGTTGGGCGTACCCCCGGAGGAAGAGGCTGCGGAATGTCAATGGGACGGGGAACGGACCATCTACGGACCGTGGATGACTGTATCCCGGGCAAGCATGCATCGGGGTGGCGGCACCAGGAGGGTTGCCGGGAGGAAGACGGTGACTGAGCCCCCCATTGAGTCAGACAGGGGACCGGTCCAAGCAAACTCGGCGCCGAGTCCGGCTAAGGCTGGGTCGAGTTCCCCCATATCTCCACCGGATTCGGAGGGATAGCAGAAGCCCAAGAAAATAGCTAGGCGTACCTTGCCGGAGCAGAGCAGGGCGATCGGCAACGATGCGTCGGACGTGGGGAAGATGCTGGAGGCGCGGACTGAGTCGGAACTGAGTTCGGAGCAGGGGGGAACCCAACCCACAGACCTCGGCCCAGGCCCGCATTGCATACCGGACCGGGCTAAGGTCTCAAGCCCAACCCGCGAGGCTGATAGAAGTGGGCTGGCCAGGTTGGCTGAGGCCTAATCCAACTTGGCGGACCCGGGCCTGGCGGAAAGGGTAGGTGGGCCGGGCCCACTGAAACGGGCCAGGAGCCCAACTAAAAGGCAGGGGGGCTCAGGGCCTGTGGATCGTGGAGTGACCCTGCCTATGGTGCCCACGGCGCTTGGAGGGTGGGCTCCACCCTTGGCCGGCGACCGTCGGCGCTTCAGGAGCTGGAGCTTGTCACCGGCGGTCGTCGTGGGCTCTCGGGCAAGCGAAACTGCTGGCAGAGGCGGTAGTCGCGGCAGAAGAAGGCAAAGGACCTCGGCAGACCCAATTTCCCGGCGAGGATATGGGCAGTGCAGCGGGCCAACCGTGCCGGTGGCACCGACACGAGCGGTAGTCGGCCAGAGCGGAGGTCTGGCGAGCGATTCTCCAGGAGGCTTAATGCGGCCAGACCAAGGGGAACCCGGTGGTTGCTCGGACCAGGGACGCTCGTCTCGAGAGCCACGGAACATGGAACTAGTGGGCAGCGGAGGAGGTCATGGAGCTGTGGTCGGTGACCGGCGAGATGAAGGTGAAGGTCCGGCCATGGAGCCGGAAGAGAAGGTGGAGTTCTCACAGCGGGAGGAGTCCAAAATTCCAGCTGGGATGGGGGATTTGAACTCTGTGAAGCGGAACATGGAGGCTCCTGTTCGTGCTTCCTCTATCTCAGCCGTAATGCAGACAGCAAGGTCCCCATTGCCTTCAGTGGTGATGAGGGGAGGTGCTGGGAATTCAGGGTATGGATCCACCTCTCCACGGGAAGGTGGTCAATTTGCTGAGAGCTGCTATCCAGGGAGAAGAACGGATGTCAAAGGAAGGTGGGGTGTCCAAGGTATCAGGAGGAGTCTGCCCAGGGAGTGAAGGCCAAGCCTCTACATTTGGTATATTATGAAGGTCCTAGCTTGGAATTGTAGGGGGCAGCCAAGCCTTCCTTTTCGTCGGCGTTCAAGAGGTTAGTTCAGGTTCATTCTCCTGAAATTTGCTTTCTTTGTGAAACAAGGGTGTCTGAAGATGGGTTGCGCCGGGTGCAGCGGCATCTGGCTGCTGACTAGGAATCTTTTGCGGTGGAGTCCCAAGGTTTGTCTGGGGGTATCTTGATGTTGTGGAAACGAGGGATGGCCTTTGTAGATGTTTTTTGTAATTGCTCTCAGCAGGTGGTGATGGTTGTATCGGAACCAAATGAAGCCCTATGAGTTCTATGTGGGGTATATGCTAGCACTGACTACCGGACGAGGAGAGTCCTTTGGGGTGAGTTGACTAGTCTATTGACTCAGGGGGTGCTAACTATGGTGGTTGGAGACTTTAATTGTATTCTAGGTCCTAACGAGAAAAGGGGAGGTAGGGCCTATTCTGACTCAGTGGACAGGAGAGAGTTTCGAGAGTTTCTGGCTACTATTGGACTGGTGGACCTTGGCTTTTCCAGACTGCGATTTACCTAGTGCAATAATTAGTCTGGGCAAGCTAGGGTGTGGGAGCGGCTTGACAGGGCCACTGCATCTCCGGATTGGATTCAGCGATTTCCATCCTATCAGGCCAGTCATCTTGCTCGGATTGCCTCTGATCATTATCCTCTTCTGATCTCTATAGCTTCGAGCTCCAGCCATCATAGCCCATTCAGATTTGAGAAGCTGTGGTTGTCATATCCTCAGTCTTGGGAGGTAGTCAGGGAGGCTTGAAGCATGCCGGTACGGGGCGACGCCATGCAGAGGATATCGCGCAGGTTGGAGCTCACTAAATGCAGGCTTCGTAGGTGGAACCGAATGTTTGTGGGCAACATCTTCCGGAGATTAGAGGAGGTGGAGACTATGATTGCAGATCTTCAAGGGAGGTAGGTCCGGGATGGGGAGCTTGAGGGGGCTGATATGGTGGATCTACGACGCTATTTAGCTTCCCACCATTCCCTATTGCGCCAGCAGGAGATATTTTGGAGACAGAAGTCGAGAATTCAGTGGGTCCAGGAGGGTGACCGGAACACCAGGTTCTTCCATCGATCGACAGTTATCAAAAGGCAAAGGAATATGATTCGATCACTGGGAGTTGGGGTGGGCCAACGGGTGGAGGAGGATTCTGCAGTGAGACAGGTGTTGTTTGACTTCTTCAGTTCTAGATGGACGGAGGATGGGGGGCCTTTCGTCACTGATCAGCTCCTTAGCCCGATAGTCAGAGTGGAGGAGGCAGATAATGCAGCGTTGATTAGGCCAGTGTCGGACAGAGAGGTGCAGGAGGCGGTATGGGCCCTAGCTGAGGATAAGGCCCTTGGACCGGATGGATTTCTCCCCTTCTTTTAGAGGTATTGGGGTATTATTGGGAGGGCAGTGGTGGAGGCAGTTCAGCTATTTTTCAGTCGGGCTGTGATGGCGGACGACTGGAAGGCTACCTACATTACATTGATATCGAAGCGTCAGGATGCTTCGGAGCCGAGTCACTATAGGCCTATTAGTTTATGCACTACCTTGTATAAGGTAGTGGCGAGGCTCATGGTGGGGAGAATGAAGGATTTGTTGCCTAGTATTATTAGCTAGGAGCAAGGAGCTTTTGTGGGAGGGAGGAGTATATTAGATAACATCCTGCTGGCCCAGAAGATGATGGGAGATTTACAGCGAGCTCCAAGGAGGCGATGTTTAATGGCACTGAAACTGGACATGGAGCGGGCTTATGATCGGATCCGGTGGGATTTCCTCAGGCGGGCCCTGGAGAGTTTTGGCTTCCATCAGGTCTGGATTGATTGGGTTCTAGGCTTGTGTACAGGGGCCAAGTTTCTCCATTTTGGTCAACGGCACGCCCTCGTCTTTTTTTCGTGCTACTATGGAGCTTCGCCAGGGATGTCCTCTGTCTCCGTATTTATTTATCATTTGTTCTGATGTGCTTTCTCGTGCTCTGCATGTAGCCTGCGAGGACCGGGAGTTGGCGGTCTACAGCCCAGCCCCTGGTGCCCCCCTATTTCTCACTTACTTTTTGCAGATGATTGCTTGTTGCTTGCTAGGGCGAGGGTGAGGGACGCGAGGGCCCTTCAGAGGGTGTTGTTAGAGTACTGTGCGGCTTCCGGGCAGCAAGTTAATCTCCATAAGCGTCCATATTTTTTAGTCCGAGCACGGAGCGGAGGGTGCGGCGTGAGATCAGGGCGATCTTGGGGATGTAGGAGCAGGAGGGGGTGCTGGATTATCTTGGGGTTCCACTTACAGGGTGGAGGCTGCGGGTGGCAGAGTGTTTCGCATTGGTGCAGAGGGTGCAGAGCAGACTTGAGGGATGGAGGGCTTCATCATTGTCTATGATGGGCAGATTGACGCTGGTCAGGTCAGTCCTCTGTTCGATACCCATTTATCTTATGGTTGTGCCGAGGATGGTGCTGGTGGCGATTGAGCGGCTCATGCGGAGCTTCCTGTAGGGCTCCCTTGGAGGGGGCCATGGGATACATCTTGTGGCTTGGGAGAGAGTTTGTCTGCCACTGAGCAAGGGTGGTTTGGGGGTGCAGTCATTGCTAGCGAGGCACTACTGGCGCGGCGGGCCGTGCAGGTAGTTCTGGAGCCGCAGGGATTCTGGAGTCGGGTCATGATAGCTAGATATGGTCGGGCAGGCTCAGTCGGACAGGTGGTGGGCAGACGGAGGGTTTCCTTTATGTGGCAGGCAATTCGGAGGCACCTGCCCATGGCCTTGGAGCACTCCAGATGGTTGATTGGCGACGAATGGAGCATTGACGTGATGGAGGATCCATAGGTGGATGCACTTCCATTGAGCACGTGGCCGATGATGATCAGTGATGAGGGGGCTACGGGTGTGCGACCTCTTAAGACCGGGGGAGGCATTGTGGGATGATGACAGATTGGGGCAGTTATTTGAGGAGCATCTAGCAGAGCGGGTATAGGCCCTTGCTGTCCCGGGATCAGCAGGTTCAGATAAGTTTGGAGCACCACTTGCAGAGCCAGAGTCAGGACTGGCGACGTTTCTCGGGTTCTTCAGCGGGAGTCAGAGCTGGGTTTGGATTGTGGCTGGGTATGGAGGGTTGGGCTACACCAGAGGGTTGCACTATTCCTCTGGAAGGTGGCTTGGAAGCGTTTGTCGACGATCTCCGTGTTGAGCAGGCGTGGAGTGGCTATCCCCCCACTATGCCTGGATTGTGAGGTAGACGAGTCGGTTGCCCATGCACTATTCCAGTGTGTGTGGGCGAGGGAGACATGGAGACTATCTGGGATCCCGGAGGTTACTTGGAGCCAGAGGGACCGATTTCTTGAGGTAGTTCGGCACTGGTCAGCTGCCCCCCAGTTGCGTCGGGTGGCTATTGTGGCGTCCTGCATAGTTTATCATATATTGATGGCCAGGAACGCTAGGGTATTTGGCGAGCGTAGTCCATCCCCACGATTCATGATGGAGCGCGCTCGGGCACAGGCAGCAGAGACTATCCATGCAGGTTTAGATCGTTGACCTTTGACAGCTCGGGACATTTAGGGCCCCCACATTGCTTCGGCAGCTTCTCACATGATTTTCTTGGAGCCCCCACCCCCGAGTTTCCTCAAGGTCAATTTTGACGGCTCTGTCCTGGATGGTAGTAGGAGGGGAGGGGCCGGTTTTGTCATCAGGGGCCCGACTTCGAGTGTGGTGGCAGCAGGGGGTGTCAGCTCTTCGACACCTCGGTTCCAGGCGCAGAGTTATGGGCGGCTTGGATGGGTTTGCGTTATGCGCAACATGTGCTGCAGGCGACTCCCATCCTCTTGGAGGGGGATTCGGCCACGGTGATTAGCTGGGTCCGGAGAGGCCCATATAGTGATAGAGGAGTTCATCCCTTGCTCCGTGTTATTTGGTTGATGGTGAGGGAGGCTATCACATTTCAAGCTGTGCATGTATATCGTGAGGCTAATGGGGCCGCGGACTAGGTGGCGGCATTTGTAGCGCCACTCAGGAGGCGCCCTATGGGTTGGAGAGGATGAGATACCTGGTGTATTCCGAGACCTTTTGTTTGCCGATTCTATTGGGGGTATTCGTACCCGCATTATATGATACGACTGTTTTAGCAAAAAAAAAAAAAAAAACTTCACCTAAGTTAATTCTACATCTTTTGACAAAGTAATTATGTATTTTAATGAATAAAGTAAAAGAATATGGCTTCATGGTTCATTGTTCAATTGTTTATGTCAACAGAGTAAAATTTGGGTTATCATTATTAATTTATTATTTTTCTACACTTCACAGTGTAAAGCATGTGTACGAATTCTTTTATTTCATCTTTGGAGAAACATATAGATGACTAATTTAAGATAATCTTAGTATTTGGATATGTCATGATGTATAACTGATAGTGTGCATGTACCTTAAAGATATAATATAAATATATGCCTATATATGCATAACCTACTTTTTTTGTGATTAAATCAAAGTTCAAAAATAATTGCTTGTTTATCATATTGCTACAATTATACAGCACTCAAATTTATTGGATTTCTTTAACATGAAGAGAGTATCTTAAAACCTAGAAAATTAGATCTACTTGCACACATTGAAAGCTGACATCTCCTTAGTGGGTAAAGTGGGAAAGAGATAGAGGCTGGATTGCAAGAGAGGGTCTTCATCGACTCTCTTTTGCTAGAGAACATCAGTGGGTGTCTTCCAATCAATCTAGCAGCTCTATAAATCCAAATGTGGTTGGATTTGGGGCAAGTTTTAAAAGTTGTTCAGGAACCTAATGTTAAAACCAGACTTGGCTATTATGAAAATCTTATGGTATCTCCAATCCATCTGGTAGCTCTCTAAAGTCTAAACATAAATTTAGTTGGATTTGAGACGTGTCCTGATAAGGAACCTAATCCAAAATGAAACTCAGTTTTACAGGAATAGCACAGAGGCTAATATTCTTTAGTTAAAACCTCTAGTTTGTGATTCGGCTGCAAATGTCCATTTTTCAATCACTAATGTATCATGTAGTGGTCCCTGACTGAACTTGATGATGGAATGTACTTTTCTTTCGGGGGAAGATTGTGGGAATGAACCATTTATCTTTTAAGTTGGTCATATATTTACTTGTGTCAACCTTTCTTCTGACATTGGTCAAGAATTTTACATTTTTTGAACTTTTGATTTACAAGCAAAGAATTTATGTTTCAGTAATAGTTATGGAAATTTTAAAGGAGGAGACCAATTTTATTTTAGATTTTAGCTTGTCTAGTTAAATATGAAAAATCCTGCTTTGTTCAAGTAGTTTGAACTCAAGTTGGCTGAGAAATTGGGTAGGAATAATTTTTGTGGTGAAATAAGTTTTGGAAATGAATTGAACTTAGATAAGTAAATTTAGGGCCATTTGTCACATCACATAAACTAAATGTCAGTCTATGATTTCAGTTTATATTGTATTGAAAATTTGCAATGTGCTAATGGAACATGGGTCAATGATCAATATAAAATATCAATGGTTTAATATTATTCACTTTGGTAATGTTGCTTATTTTTACCAAGTCATGATGATTCAAGGCCATTGGCTGTACTCCCTATTTAATAGATGAATGATTAGCAGCTACTGGTCCACTACATGAGACAATCTTTTGGATTAGTCATAACTTGGTCGTTATTTTGTGTACCAACAGCTGTCTGTGGAAGCGGCCTTGCTGTTTGAAATGTTCATTCTGCATGACATAGATTGCGAAACAAATCATACTTTTCTTCTTAGGTTCGCATGATGGTTATTATGACCATTTAATATTGATAAGGCATCAGCTTCAAGATTTCTTCACTGTAGCATGTTTTCTAAGGAAATGCTTGGAGAAATGGATTTAATTAGGCCTGGTTCTTAAACAACTTGCCACAACTTAGTCAATTTCTTCTTGGCTTGTTACTGGGTTTAGCAATGTCAGATGTTGGTTCCTAATTATTTGATATTCAGCCTCCAAGCAAGTGTTCCCTCGTTCTATCTGTTCTTTCTTTCATTCTTTCTTTTTTGTATTTGTTTCTTTTAAGTCTTTTGCGCATGGTAAAGCTGTTTATTTCTTTGACAGAACATTCATACTGAATTCTATTAATTGTTTTCACTTGGTGATTGTTACTGTTGTTTGAGCAGGGTTTTAGGAAAGTTGATCCTGATCGATGGGAATTTGCTAACGAGGGATTTTTGAGAGGTCGAAAAGATCTGCTGAGGACCATTAATAGGAGAAAACCCTCTCATGCTCATAGTCAAACACAGCAGTCTCAGCCACAGAATGCTTCAGTTGCAGCTTGTGTTGAGGTGGGGAAGTTTGGGTTGGATGAAGAAATTGAGAGGCTGAAGAGGGACAAGGATGTACTCATGCAGGAACTGGTCAGGCTGAGGCAGCAACAGCAGACCACAGATCATCAGTTACAGACCTTAGGTAAACGCCTTCAAGGAATGGAACAGCGCCAGCAACAAATGATGTCATTTTTAGCAAAAGCCATGCAAAGCCCAGGCTTTTTAGCTCAATTGGTGCAGCAGAATGATAACAGCAGACACATAGCTGGAGGGAACAAAAAACGGAGGTTGCCTAAGCAAGAAGGCAGTTTGGGTGGTGATAGGGCATCATCGCTCGATGGCCAGATAATCAAGTATCAGCCTCAAATGAATGAAGCAGCCAAGGCAATGCTAAGGCAGATTCTGAAAATGGGTTCATCTCAGCCTAGGCTGGAATCTTTTAGCAACCCTGATAATCTTTTACTAGAGAATTTCCCTACATCGCCCGGAGCATTTGACAGTAGTTCTTCAAGTTGGAATTCTGGAGTGACCCTTGCAGAGGTCCCTCCTAATTCAGGGTTTCAGTATGTTCCTGCGAGCTCTGGGTTCTCAGCAATTGGCTCGTCTTCAGCTGTATCTGAGATTCAGTCTTCTGGAGGTGTAACAGATATGGTTGCAACCAACAAATTGTCAGATATGGATGTTTTATCTGCAGTTCCAGATTCCATTGCTCCATCAGATATGAATCTTCCTGATTTTCCTGAATTAGAAGGGATTGTGCCTAATGACAGTGTTGACATTCCAAGTGAGAGCTTTGCAATGCCTGACCCCGAGAGCGTGTATATTGACCCTCTTACAACAGGAGTGGATGAGGCAGCAATTCCAATTGAGATGGAGAAGCCATCCGTGGATACTATTATCGATATCTTGGCTGAGGATCAAAAGCTTCCGGGCATTATTGATTCATTTTGGGAACAATTTCTTTCAGCCAGTCCTCTAGCAGGAGAGACGGAAGAGGCCGAGTCGAGCATACAGGAAACAAAGGAGATTCAGCTGGGGCCAGAGAATGGTTGGAACGGTGCACAGAATATGGAGCATCTTACAGAACAAATGGGGCTCCTTTCTTCTGACCCCAAACAATGATATCGAGCCAATGCAGTTCTTTCTGACTCAAAGCTAATATGGGTTGCACTGTGCACGCGTGCCCTCGCCGGTCCAAAGCTACACCAACAGCTGAATTTTGGCACCTGATCTCTTGGTCTTTACTTGCAAGATAAATGACAATCATATACAGGCATCCAGTGACTCATTTTTGCGTTCAGATGGCTGCCATGTGGTGGCCTCTGCTTGTCCTTAGGCAGCAGACCGTGGGCTATGTTAATGTTCTGTATGTGAAGTTGCATCCATCACTATTCACTTTAAATATGCTCTGGTATGAATGCTTCTCCCATGCAGCACCACTCTGGTTTATATGCCAGTAGAAGTAAGACAAGGTGAGGAGATACATCGTCACACGTTGGGAGAGACAGGATGGATGCATCATTATTTATAGAGCTACGAATAAAGTTATTTGTAGCAAGACTATGTTAAATGTGTTTTCTGACATGGAAAGAAGTGTTCTACGTTAGCATCATTATTTATTATTACTACTTATTTTCATTTCTTTGCATTCTTAAGGTGCATGGTTGTGGCCTCGATGAAGACTAAAGCAAACAATGTTGGAAGCATCCCTGAGTGCTTGGCCAATGATGATATATGAAGTTGGATGTTAAAAAACTTCAGATAAAGCTTGAGTGCTTATGATTATGGTTTCCCTTGTTTTCTTGGGCTCTAAATGTTGGTTAACAACTTAACTTCAGGCCGACGTTGGTACCGTCGTGGGATTCCGCCTTGGTTGTGAAAGCGCATGAGATTATTGTGGTTCTAATTCCAAGTGTTGCACGGAGAAATTGGGAGAGCAAAGAGCAGAGCAGAGAAAGAAGGAAAGAAGGATAGAAAAAGATAACGGTTTTAGATGTTTGACCAGAGGCCTTCGATTCTTAAAAATACTGGGAATAAAGCTCTTGAAAGAAACTACTGCGAATAAAAGAAGAGGGCTTCTGATTGTAGGACCCTCCTTTTGATGTGTAACTTTTTATTAGCAAAAGAAAAAGACTCTGATTTTCTTCATTTCATTTTCTAAGTTGTCTCCTGAATACTAAATAAAATTTAAAATTTTCGTAAACAAACTTCTAGGTGTACTTTTTATGGACCCCTGGTTTTTCTACTGGCGGGCATACATTATTCTCATTGTTGCTGTCAGACCAGCAACTCTCAGAGTTCCAATTGATTTCTGTAAATTTTAACGAGGCAAGCATTTGTGGGGGATTCCTTGTATATTCAAGTAAGTCTACCATATGGAATACCTTTAGCTGCTGGGAGATAAATTAAGTTTATTGATACACCGCATTATGCAGTAAAGAATAATGCTCAGTCCATTGTATGAGCTTCATTAGAGATGCAAGTGAAAATTCAATGCTTCATATTACCTGTGGCTGTTTATGCTTCATATTCTACCAATGGTGTCAGTGGTTGGTCTCTTTTTTTTCTCACTCATACTAGTTGTAAGCTTTCATGCTTTATCAATGCATGTACAATCGGATGAATATGTTTTGATAAACACATTGTTTTCTGGCAGAGACATGCAGTGGTTGTGCATGAACAAGTGTGTGAAATAGTTTAATATAGTAATGAGGTGTTAATAAAGATTACCTACATTGCAAAATTTTGTACATTGAGTGATTTCTTGAATGTAGTCAGAATGAGGGTGATGTAAAAGTTATTATTCATTAATAGTCGACAACATGATCACCGTACATAAAGTGTTAAAATGATTGAATTCCATTCAATGGAATTAAAGTGAAGAGATCTAGTGTAAATAAATTTCAGTGATTATATGCAAGTATAAATTAATTTTTTATATAACCACTACTTCTAGAATATTTTCTCTTGTTTGGTAGTCTGAGCCATAATGAGGTTCCTAGAATTCTAAAAGAGAGAAACTTTAGTCAGTGCACCCCTGAATAATTAATCCACTCCAAAAATCAGATATCCATAAGAAAATAAGTGTTGAAGAGCACGTGTTGCAACAATCAGTTCAGAGTAAACTGCCCCTGGGCTACTCAATCACTACAACTGATTCTAGTTTTCTGTATGCACCAAACCCGAAACGAGTGATGCTGTAGGGTGCCACTACATTACCAGCTCATCACTATCCAATGTGGCAGGACATAAGTGCAATTAATATTGGATTCAGCCATTCAGAGGACACCACATCAGCACCTTGTCAGGCATGTAACTGAGCAGGCTATGTAGTGGCACTCATAGCAATCTTCTGTTGGATCCATATGGAGCAGTGGAGGTGCCACCTTTTGATCCTAATGGAACCAAAATCCATGAATTTACAAGGTTTGTGCAGGACTCACTCGTTATTAGATCCACTTGATCTTTTGTGCATCAGCTATGTCAGTTCCACAAACCTGGGTGATGGATGCCAGATTAACTTCAAATAGTTGCCATTTTGCTGATCTGATTAGATCAATCAATTGCTGTCCTCACTCCGACTACAGTAGGACACTGGCATGCTTACAGCATTATAGGAACCTGGTCAGTAGCGTTCCACAAACAACCAGCACATATGGAGTGACAGGAATAAAGCAACCTTCATCTGAGTATTGCATTTTCAAACATCAGGGAACAACGGTATATAAGAGAACACTGTCGATTCTCCATGTCATTCATTATTAAAATTCAAGAAGTGACATCTGCTGAGGGAATAAAGGTGCATAATTTTAACAAAAGCAAACCAGCTAACGATGAGTAGGCACTGGAAACTTAGCTCTCTCACTTTCAATCTGCCGAGACTGATCACCTGCAAGTAGAAACTCGCAAGAATTTATATTCTCATTTACATGTCGATGCAAACTTGATTTGTGTTTAATTTTGAGGCAAGTGATAAGTTAACAGCACGTTTCAGCATTTCAACAGCAATTACTGGATTACAATATTCTCCAATTCAAACTGAAAACGAATATAACAATTACTGCAGTGGAATAAACAGTTCTGATCAGGCAAAACTCAAAATTATGACAAAATGCCTTAAAATACGTTGGTAATGGAGAAATACATTGAAGAGAGAGTACAGTCACATGGTTGGGGCAATCTTCAACCAGTCAAGGCATTTGGACCTAAGTACAAGATATATGCAGTGACATAGTGTGTATGCAGAGACAATCTTCAATCAATCACAATGTTTATTATAGTCATGATCGAGTGTCCACATAGTGTGTATGCAGAGACAAACCTTGTCATTCATCCAGGCTCAGCTATAAGCTGCTACATTAATATAGATCCTCCTCCAAGGCCAAGTCCACTGACATGGATCATGACTCTTGCTGTTTTGCAACTACTATCCAAGTTTTCATTGGGTACCCACTTTCCCGGGGGTTCCAGCATACGTAAGAGAAATCCCTTGTTACAGGTGCTCTCGGTTAGGTTAAACATGTACAAGCAACCTAAAGATAGTTTCCATTATCTATACTAGATTGCATGTGCAATGCACGTGTGAAGACCTGAGTTGGGCCCGTCCTAGGGCCCAACATACTGAAGTCGGCAAGGGGTGCCGACTTCAGTTGAGTCATCGTGGGGGTGACCACGATGACCACGCCGGCCGAACGGCCAGCGGGATCTCCGCCCCACCCCCCTCTTCCCCTCTCCCTCTCTCCCTCTCTCCCTCTCTCTCTCTCTCTCCCTTTCTCTTTTCTCTGAGAGCCCATCCCTTCCTCTTCGTTTTCCCTCTTTGTGAAAGGATCGCCGGAGCCCCATCACCGCCGGAGCCCCATCACCGCCGGAGCCGCCATCGCCGTCGGGTAGCCACACGTCGACGACCGGAGGTGAGGAAGATCACTAATTTACTATTTTTATAGATTTAAAGGGGAAGGAATGAGGGTTGTTAACTGGTTTTCACTTCCCCTGTTTCGAGGAAGTTTCTTTTGTGGGATTTGGCCGGCCGACGGCGGCCGGCCGGGGTCAATTCGGCCGAAACGAGTTCGGCCGGAGGTGGGTGAACGGGGGCCGGGCTTCCAGCCCCGGTCTCCCTCTCTTTCCTCCCTTTTCTTCCTCTCTCTCTCTCCTTCTTCTCTTCTTCATCCCTTCCGCCGCCTGTGACAGCATAGTGGCCGGCGGCGGCGCCGCCGCCGAGGACCACGGTCGGCCGCCGAGGGCCGACCGGAAACACCAGTCACCCCCCCCCTTCTTCCTTCTTCTTCTTCTTCTTCTTCTTCTTCTTCTTCTTCTTCTTCTTCTTCTTTATTCGGCCTGGGTGTTTTTTCTTGCTTTGAAAGCCGTGCCTCACTTGTGAACCAGACCTTGAACCGGGTTTAAACTGTGAACCGGTTCCACCTACTCCGTGAATTGGGTTTGATCTGGGTTTGAGTGAATGGGTTTTGGTTATGGTCTGAATCTGAGTCAGAAACTTGGGTTAATCTGATTTGAATGTAGTCTGATTTGAGTTGGGCTAGAGACCTGTTTTTGGGCTGGTTTGGTTTGGGCCCGAGATCTGATCTGGACCTGTAATCTGGTTTGGTTCAATTGGGCCTAATCTGTTTTGGGCCACAATTGACTTGGGCTTAAAGGATTCTGATTATTGGATCTATAAACTTAGGAGTTTAAGGGTTTGAAAAATAGTTTAAATTATGTTTCTTAATTAATTAAATAATTGATATTTATGTTTAATTAGGGGTTCGTGATATCTGTGGCAGGGATTTTTAAGCGAACCCAGGTAGGTGACCTATTGCTTTAAAGTAGAATTTTAACATGTACATTGCATATGTTGATGTTATGATTTATTATTGGCATTATTGTTAGATTTAGAATTAAATATTTAATTTCATAAATTGTTATGTGCTTTACTGTTGGGAGTATGATTATGACTTTGATATAGAAAGTTGATTTATTGATTTTTAAAATCCGCGTGACTATAGTCTAGGCCCCGCCAATGGGATGATACGTTGGCCCTGTCGACTTGTACTGAGGAACTAGTTCCGACACCGCGACCACCGGTGATAGAATAGTGGCGGCACAGGGGTGCGTTTTGCTCTTCGGAGCGGCTCGGTGGAGCGTGAGTTTGGCACCAGGGGGTGCGGCACAGTGGTGCGTTGGCTCAGTGGAGCGGCTCTTCGGAGAGTTGTATTGGCACTTCGGGGTAACCATGCCACTGGGTGATGTGGCCGTAGTCATGCGGTTGAGTTATTTTGAGTTTCGGATCGGGTTTACGGATTATCGTGTGGATTTTTGGATTCATGAGTTTAGTTGCTTTTTATATGCATGACGACATGTTATATGATGACTTTATTGCATGATGTTGCCTACTGAGCTGTTAGCTCACTCCTACTATTTACATTTTTTTTCAGGTGATGACATGTGATTATGGGGATTACGGGATGGAGTGATCATGATGTAGTTAGCTAGTAGATATTGACTTCTCCTTTGAATTATGTATATATGGACATTTAATATGAAAACTGGAAGTTATCTTTATTTAGCTATTGATGTTGGATCTGATCTATCTGCCTTGCGTGCCTGCGGGGTCCGCCCTGCAGGTGCGCGGCGTCTGCTCGCGCCCCGGGCCCCGGGTTCGGGGCGTGACAGATTTATTGGTATCAGAGCATAGGTTAAAGATCACTAGGGACATTAAAACAGAATCATAATAAATATAATAATAAATAATAATAATTAAAAAAAAAACCTTAGGAATATAGGGACACATGTGAAGAAATGAGAGTGGGGTAGAAAATCTTATGGGTGGGTGGATCTAACACTAATGATGTGTTATTCGGAAGAAAAAAAAAATTAGGAATATAGGGACACATGTGAAGAAATGAGAGTGGGGTAGAAAATCTTATGGGTGGGTGGATCCAACACTAATGATGTGTTATTAAAAAAAAAAAAAAAAACTTAGGAATATAGGGACACATGTGAAGAAATGATAGTGGGGTAGAAGATTTTACAGTGGATGGATCTAACCCTGATGTTGTGTTATTTGTGTATGTATCAGCATGCCGCCCCGCCGTGCACGTGTGGCACCTCGCCGCCTGATCGAGACTATCGGGAGTGATCCAGCCACTTCTCATCCGACTGAGAGAGTCCAGGGGGACGAGACTGATCAGACAGTACTGGATGGACCAGATCATGGCCAGGAGAGCAGGATGGGGGGATCGACCCAGGTGATGGAGCTGATCAGAGAGGTGGTTGGGTTAGTTCGACAGCAGAGGGGACCACAGCAGCTATTTCCCTTTGCTAGTTCTTCAGATCAGGGGAGGAGTATAGCAGAGTTCAGGAAGTTGGCTCCTCCGGCCTTCAAGGGAACTACCGATCCCCAAGAGGCCGAATGTTGGATAGATGAGATGGAGAAGGCCTTCAGGGCCATGGGTTGTACTGAGGAGGAAAAGATCAGATTTGCCACCTATATGCTTCAGGACCGGGCTCATCATTGGTGGGAGTCTGTGGAGAGGACCATGATGCAGGATGCAGGATCTGTGACCTGGCCGGGATTCCGCATGGCCTTCTACTCCAAGTATTTCCCTTCCAGTCGTATCAGGGAGCTGGAGAGGGAGTTTCTGAGCCTCTCTCAGGGGAGTATGACTGTGGAGGACTATGAGGCTGAGTTTGATCGGTTGTCCCGTTTTGCACCATCTCTTGTCCAAGACCCTAAATCTAGGATGAGTAGATTTGAGGAAGGACTGAGGCCTCGCCTGCGTCAGGGTTTAGCTGCTGTTCACTCGAGTGATTATGATGACCTAGTTGACAGAGCTAAAAATATGGAGATCATCTGGAAGGAGACACAGGATGCTCAGAAAGGGAAGTCGAAGAGGACCAGGAACTTTAATTCTGACGGTGAGCGGCATCTGCGCCGACCTATGCAGTTCCGTCCAGGAGCAGGGCAGCGAGTTCCATATGGGAGGACTGCACCGGATCGCAGGGAGATATCAGGAGTGTGCTTCAGGTGTGGCCAGACTGGACATAGAGCTGTTGAGTGTCGTCAGACACGGCCTGGTATTGGAGCATGTTTCAGGTGTGGTCAGCAGGGCCACCGGATAGCTAAGTGCCCTCAGACTCAAACTGTTTCTGGAGTTTGTTTCGAGTGTGGTCAGCCGGGTCCCAGGATTTCTAGTTGTCCTCGTACTAGATCTGCGCAGAGACCACCGAGTTCTGTAGCTCCTCAACGACAGACTTCCTTCACTCCAGTACAGGCTACCCAGTCAGCTGTCCCCAGGCAGCAAAGGAGAGGAGGATCTCGTACCCAGGGACGAGTGTATGCGTTGACTCAGCAGGATGCTCAGGCATCCAACACTGTAGTGACAGGTACACTGTTGGTATCTTCCACTTATGCTTATGTGTTATTTGATTCTGGTGCTACGCATTCTTTTATCTCATCTTCATATGTGCATAAGTGCGATTTACACTACTCTTCCTTAGAGAGGGAATTATGCATTAGTACTCCAGCTGGGGGTACGATGACAGTTAGTCAGATCTGCATTTCCTGTCCAGTACTAGTTGAGGGTAGAGATTTGAGAGCAAATTTGATTGTTATGAATCTGCATGATTTTGATGTAATCTTGGGTATGGATTGGTTGGCTGCATACCACGCTACCATAGACTGTTTTCTGAAGAGGGTGACCTTCCGGATCCTGGGTATTGATGAGTTCAGTTTTATGGGTGATGACTGGGGTGTCTCTTCTCAGGTAGTGTCTGCTATGCAAGGCATAAGATCTCTTAGAAAGGAGTTTTCCATCTTTATGGCCGCAATTGCAGATTCTGGACAGTCTGAACAGAGAATTGAGGATATACCAGTAGTCAGTGAGTACCCTGATGTCTTTCCTGACGATCTGCCTGGCTTACCTCCTGATAGAGATGTCGAGTTTGCTATTGATATAATCCCTGGTACTGCACCTTTGTCTAAAGCTCCTTATAGAATGGCCCCTGCTGAACTAAAGGAGCTGAAGGACCAATTACAGGAGCTATTGGATCTGGGTTTCATTCGACCTAGTGTCTCTCCTTGGGGTGCCCCAGTATTATTTGTAAGGAAGAAAGATGGTAGCATGAGACTGTGTATTGATTACCGGAAAATCAATAAAGTGACTATTAAGAATAGGTACCCTCTACCTCGGATTGATGATTTGTTTGACCAGCTTCAGGGTGCTCAGGTATTTTCCAAAATTGATCTTCGATCTGGGTATCATCAGCTGAGAATAAAGGAGTCTGACATAGCCAAGACTGCTTTCCGTACCAGGTATGGACACTATGAGTTTCTTGTGATGCCTTTTGGTTTAACTAATGCACCAGCAGCATTTATGGACCTGATGAACAGAGTGTTTAAGCCTTTTCTGGATAAATTTGTCATAGTATTTATTGATGATATTCTGATATATTCAAGGAGTCAGGCAGAGCATGAGCATCACTTGAAGATTGTTTTGGAGACTCTAAGGCAGAATCAGTTATATGGTAAATTAAAGAAATGTGAATTTTGGTTGGACAGGGTGATGTTTCTGGGGCATGTTATCTCTAAGGAAGGAATTATGGTTGACCCAAAGAAGATTGAAGCTGTGGTTGATTGGAGTAGACCGAGTAATGTGTCTGAGATTCGCAGCTTCCTTGGACTAGCCGGTTATTACAGAAGGTTTGTGGAGGGCTTCTCTAGTATTGCTGGACCCCTGACTCGACTCACTCGCAAAGGAGTGAAGTTTGAATGGTCGGATCAGTGTGAGAAAAGCTTCAAGGAATTGAAACACCGTCTAGTATCAGCACCTATTCTGACCCTACCAGTTACTGGTACTGATTTTACCATTTACAGTGATGCTTCCAAGAAGGGTTTGGGTTGTGTGTTAATGCAAAGTGGGAAGGTTATTGCTTATGCCTCCCGACAGCTTAAGCCCTATGAAGAGAATTATCCCACTCATGATCTTGAGCTTGCAGCTGTGGTTTTTGCCTTAAAGATCTGGAGACATTATCTTTATGGAGAGACTTGCCAGGTATTCACTGATCATAAAAGTTTGAAATATCTTTTCACTCAGAAGGAGCTGAACATGAGACAGAGAAGGTGGCTGGAATTGCTGAAGGATTATGATTTATCTATACATTATCACCCTGGAAAGGCAAATGTGGTAGCAGATGCTCTAAGTAGAAAATCTTCAGGAAATGTTGCAGCCTTGATTACTACTCAAAAAAATATCCTGGAGGATCTGAGGAGGGCAGAAATAGAGGTATATCTGCAGGATGCTACCCTGAAGTTGGCAAACTTGCGAGTTCAGCCTACACTCATTGACAGAATTAAGGCAGCGCAAGTGGATGACTCTCGGCTTCAGAAGATCAAGAAAGATGTTGAGTCTGGATCTCAGCCTGATTTTCACATACATGAGGATGGCTCATTGAGGTTCATTGGAAGAGTTTGTGTTCCAAATGATCCTAGTCTGAAGAAGGAAATTATGGAGGAGGCTCACAGTACGGGATATACAGTGCATCCTGGTAGTACAAAAATGTATAGGGATCTGAAAGTTGTGTTCTGGTGGAACAATATGAAGAGAGAGATTGCCCAGTTTGTATCTCAATGCTTAACTTGTCAGCAAGTTAAGATTGAGCATCAGAGACCAGCTGGTATGCTTCAGCCCCTGCCGATCCCAGAGTGGAAGTGGGAGAATATTACTATGGACTTTGTATCAAGGTTACCTCGTACCCTCAGAGGTAATGATTCAGTCTGGGTGATTGTAGACAGATTGACCAAATCAGCACATTTCCTAGCATTTAAGACTGGGATGACACTAGAGAGATTTGCAGAGTTGTACATTGAGCAGATCGTGCGGCTGCATGGAGTTCCAGTATCTATAGTGTCTGACAGAGACTCCCGATTTGTGGCTCATTTCTGGGGCAGTTTGCACAAAGCTTTGGGAACCACTCTTAGCTTCAGTACAGCTTTTCATCCACAGACAGATGGGCAGTCCGAGAGGACCATTCAGATTCTAGAGGATATGCTGAGAGCCTGTTCTATTGATATGAAGGGTTCTTGGGATCATCATTTGTCGTTGGTAGAGTTTGCTTATAACAATAGCTACCAGGCAAGTATTCAGATGGCTCCTTATGAGACGTTGTATGGTAGGAAGTGTAGATCACCTATCTGTTGGGATGATGTAGGGGAGAGAAAAATTCTGGGTCCAGAGATTATTCAGCAGACAGTGGAAAAGGTTCAGCTGATCAGAGAGCGACTTCGGGCAGCTCAAAGCAGACAGAAGAGTTATGCCGATATCAGGAGGCGGGATCTAGAATTCCAAATCGGAGATCATGTTTTTCTCTGAGTGTCCCCTTCTAAAGGGGTAATGCGATTTGAAGTTCGGGGTAAGCTCAGCCCGAGATATGTGGGACCATTCGAGATTCTCGAGAGAGTTGGAGCTGTTGCTTATAAGCTGGCACTTCCACCTGCCTTATCGGGGGTCCATTCTGTTTTCCATGTCTCTATGTTGAGGAGGTACATTGCTGATCCCAGTCATGTGATTGAAGTGGCACCTTTGCAGCTCCGCGCAGATCTTTCTTATGTTGAGCAGCCTATCCGTATAGTGGATAGGAAGGACCAAGTTTTGAGGAGGCGCACGATTCCTTATGTAAAGGTGCAGTGGAGCAATCACAGTGAGAGAGAAGCTACTTGGGAGCTGGAGGAGGAGATGAGAGAGAAGTTTCCTGCCTTGTTCTCGGATTGAGGTATGTTTTAATTTCGAGGACGAAATTTCTTTTTAGTTGGTTAGAGTGTGAAGACCTGAGTTGGGCCCGTCCTAGGGCCCAACATACTGAAGTCGGCAAGGGGTGCCGACTTCAGTTGAGTCATCGTGGGGGTGACCACGATGACCACGCCGGCCGAACGGCCAGCAAGATCTCCGCCCCACCCCCCTCTTCCCTCTTCCCCTCTCTCCCTCTCCCTCTCTCCCTCTCTCTCTCTCTCCCTTTCTTTTTTCTCTGAGAGCCCATCCCTTCCTCTTCGTTTTCCCTCTTTGTGAAAGGATCGCCGGAGCCCCATCACCGCCGGAGCCGCCATCGCCGTCGGGTAGCCACACGTCGACGACCGGAGGTGAGGAAGATCACTAATTTACTATTTTTATAGATTTAAAGGGGAAGGAATGAGGGTTGTTAACTGGTTTTCACTTCCCCTGTTTCGAAAGTTTCGGGGAAGTTTCTTTTGTGGGATTCGGCCGGCCGACGGCGGCCGGCCGGGGTCAATCCGGCCGAAACGAGTTCGGCCGGAGGTGGGTGAACGGGGGCCGGGCTTCCAGCCCCGGTCTCCCTCTCTTTCCTCCCTTTTCTTCCTCTCTCTCTCCTTCTCTTCTTCATCCCTTCCGCCGCCTGTGACAGCAGAGTGGCCGGCGGCGGCTGGCCGAGCGCCGCCGCCGAGGACCACGGTCGGCCGCCAAGGGCCGACCGGAAACACCAGTCACCCCCCCTTCTTCCTTCTTCTTCTTCTTCTTCTTCTTCTTCTCTTCCTTCTTTCTTCTTCTCTTCTTCTTCTTCTTTATTCGGCCTGGGTGTTTTTCCTTGCTTTGAAAGCCGTGCCTCACTTGTGAACCAGACCTTGAATCGGGTTTAAACTGTGAACCAGTTCCACCTACTCCGTGAATTGGGTTTGATCTGGGTTTGAGTGAATGGGTTTTGGTTATGGTCTGTGAGAAACTTGGGTTAATCTGATTTGAATGTAGTCTGGTTTGGGTTGGGCTAGGGACCTGTTTTTGGGCTGGTTTGGTTTGGGCCCGAGATCTGATCTGGACCTGTAATCTGGTTTGGTTCAATTGGGCCTAATCTGTTTTGGGCCACAATTGACTTGGGCTTAAAGGATTCTGATTATTGGATCTATGAACTTAGGAGTTTAAGGGTTTGAAAAATAGTTTAAATTATGTTTCTTAATTAATTAAATAATTGATATTTATGTTTAATCAGGGGTTCGTGATATCTGTGGCAGGGATTTTTAAGCGAACCCAGGTAGGTGACCTATTGCTTTAAAGTAGAATTTTAACATGTACATTGCATATGTTGATGTTATGATTTATTATTGGCATTATTGTTAGATTTAGAATTAAATATTTAATTTCATAAATTGTTATGTGCTTTACTGTTGGGAGTATGATTATGACTTTAATATAGAAAGTTGATTTATTGATTTTTAAAATCCGCGTGACTATAGTCTAGGCCCCGCCAATGGGATGATACGTTGGCCCTGTCGACTTGTACTGAGGAACTAGTTCCGACACCGCGACCACCGGTGATAGAATAGTGGCGGCACAGGGGTGCGTTTTGCTCTTCGGAGCGGCTCGGTGGAGCGTGAGTTTGGCACCAGGGGGTGCGGCACAGTGGTGCGTTGGCTCAGTGGAGCGGCTCTTCGGAGAGTTGTATTGGCACTTCGGTGTAACCATGCCACTGGGTGATGTGGCCGTAGTCATGCGGTTGAGTTATTTTGAGTTTCGGATCAGGTTTACGGATTATCTTGTGGATTTTTGGATTCATGAGTTTAGTTGCTTTTTATATGCATGACGACATGTTATATGATGACTTTATTGCATGATGTTGCCTACTGAGCTGTTAGCTCACTCCTACTATTTACATTTTTTTTCAGGTGATGACATGTGATTATGGGGATTACGGGATGGAGTGATCATGATGTAGTTAGCTAGTAGATATTGACTTCTCCTTTGAATTATGTATATATGGACATTTGATATGAAAACTGGAAGTTATCTTTATTTAGCTATTGATGTTGGATCTGATCTATCTGCCTTGCGTGCCTGCGGGGTCCGCCCTGCAGGTGCGCGGCGTCTGCTCGCGCCCCGGGCCCCGGGTTCGGGGCGTGACAGCACGTGACCAAGAAAGAAGGAAGAGTGGGAGAGGAAACAGATCCAGATTTTTCTTGTAGGGACCCCAATGCAGTAAAAAAGATAGAAAATCATCTACCAGGATCTCTAATGGGCCTGTTTGGGAAATCCAGCTCAGCCCCTATTAGGCCTATTGGCCTGCCCACCCCTTTTTTTTCTAAAGCCCGTCCTAATCTTGCCCTAAATCCCATCTATGGGCCTGCTGGACTGCAGGATGAAAAAAAGACTTATGGAGGTCATTTTTTCCTCCCACAGAATTTGAGCTGGAGAGAGATTGGGTTGATATATGCCTTACTTAAATATAATGTATAATCCATGATCCAATGGGAAATCCGGCCCATTCCTAGATTTCCCAAACAGGCCCTAAATGTTCTCAAATTCCAATTAGGTTCTCTAGCAGGACTCTTTTACTCATGGGGCCTGCTTTCACACAGAAATGAGAGAAGTAAAAAATAAATAAATAAATAGGTGGAGATGCAGACAACAGATGATGTCTCACGCACTGGAGCTTTCGGGTAGTTTGCCTTATGTACTAGAATAGACCGGCGCTACCCCAACCATCACCAAATATGGTACATCATCTGCCTCAACATCTTTACCTCTAGCAAGCTCATGCTTATGGGCCTTCATCTTCAAACATTCATCTATAAAATAAAGCTGGTCTTATGTTTCACAATATGTTAAATTTTGATGGTACAGCACCTTAATGGTGTATTTCTCACTTCATCCATCTTGCTTTGATTCTATTGGAGACATCATTGTCAATCCTTCTCACCCATTTATATTCACCATTAGCAGAAGTGATCCTCGCAGAGAATCTCTTATATCTCAAACCTGTAATTCCATGTCAGACTGAAGTTCAGGAAGTGACTGCACAAGATATGAAAAAGATTATGCACAATGCTAGCATGCCACCTTCACATTTTGTGAATAATGAACCAAAAAACAAACAGGTTTTTCCTATTCATTTATGGTGTCACATAACTGTCTTTTTCGCTAGGTCCAAAAGCTTTCGTCCAAGCGAAAGATCTGCTAACTATGATGTAATCCTAAGATCTGCTAACTATGTCCATATTTGAATAAATCAATTCTTTGAGGTGAAGCTGTAAGCATTGCAATGAATGATGTTTTGCAAGGATCTTTTGTAAGATGAATCTGTTTAGCCTTACACATAAAAGGAAAGGGAGTTAAGATGTGAACCCAAATTCCTACATGTGGATGGAACTATTCTTTGAAGTACAGATACACCACAAGCACTGCAAGACACGACACAGAAATTCTAGATTATGTAGATGACCAGAAGAACTAGCATGCACCGTAACAAACAGCAGTCTGTTCTAGTCCTACGCTGTTGCTTGATTGATCTTCAACATGGCCCACCAAATGCACTCATTGTATTCTTAAACAAAAGCTTCCAGACTAGAATTTTTACTTAACTGACTTTAGGGCATGATCCACCAAAGCTTTCCAAGTAGTTCAAATCTAGCACCAAACCTGATTACAATGCATCAGAGCTTTCCGAAATAGTTCAAATCTAGGAAACGTTACCTGAATAGTGTTTCATCAATCAACATCTCCATAATCTGCACGGACCATAATTCATGGGACCTCCCACTGACATGGAAGAATAAGAAAAATAATGCCAATTTGAAGTACAGGCCCATACTACTCAGAAAATTCATCTTACCAGGAACAATTACACAACCGGCCACCAATCACTGATGCATGTGTGATGTCAATATAATTATTTTTGTGCATCATGCTTTCACAAGCACTGACAAGAGTACCTCCAATGGTGCTAGAGTGTATTTGTTCCTTGGGATGATGAAAATAATTATGTCTGTAAATTTTCAATGAATGCATGCCAGAAACATGTTAACATGCCTAGGTCAAACTAAGCTAATATCATAAGGTTTTTATTTCCAATAAACATCAAAAGATAGTTGTCCGCCTTCTTATATTTAAAGGACAATTAAGCAGTACCCATCATATGGTGACCAAGTCAAAGAACATACTCTTAGTGAATAAAGGAAAATCATATCTATGAGATATTTTCCAGAAAAACTAAGATCAAGATCCTCATTCGCAAGAGTTGGTTGAAAGGGATAGATGTCAATACGTCAAATATGACTTACGTGAACCACATGTTCTAGTGTTGACAATAGGCCCAAACCCTTGTCACATGATTCTAAGAATTCTCTTTTAGGTTTTAGCTACATAAAAGAATTTTATCAGCCCATGTGTAACAGCAAATTGACAGCATTATCAGTACTCTATATGAATATAAACTATCTTGTGTTTAATCAATCTTGTATATATTAAGAATATCATTATGGTAAACTAATCTTAAATTCATGAAACAATGACTGTCAAACAACCATTAACACTGTATAACACCACCATAATGACCAAAATGTAAATATTATATTCACTATTTCTAGGCCACTATGGTCTATGGGCCTCTTGGGCTGCTTACATGGTATGTATGGAGCAGGTATTGTTCTTGACTACTTGACCATGCACGGCTTGCTGGAAATTACTTTCTGTTTTAAGTGTTTCTAAAATTAAGTTGTAAGCAGCTTCATGCTATGAAGCTGAGCCATGCTCACATTAGAAGACTATCATGTTCAGAGCTAAAGAGAAATGCTGATATTTTATGTTTATATGAATCATACAGACATATTGTCATCATCACCATTTGTTTTACTGTCTTGTGCCTCAGCAAATGGTCCATAAGTAAGTTATTGGCAGCAGAAGATAGAATTAGAAATTATAGTCTGACTCACCCTGGAAGCCAATTAAACCGAGAACTCGAGAGAGACGAATTAAGTGGTATGAAAAATAATGAGACAATCAGTGTTTACCATACAAGAAGATACCAGGGTCATGGGACAGTATGATACCAGGTTCATGGGACAATATGACAACCGATGCAAAATTATTCCACCTAAAAGCAGAAGCCTGGCAGCTCCTTGTATGTCCCGCCAGGAGCTAAAAGACATTTGATTAAAAAATAATCAATTCACACTTCAATATTGTCTCACAACTACTCTCATATGAAGAAAATAAGAAAGGGAAGCGGATTTAGGGTATTAATAATGTTTGCTTAGTAGCAGCAGTCTCAAGATTTGCTTTCACTAGCTTCCATGGTTAGCTTTCATCTTCAAGACTACAGACTGTGAAAAACGAGCATGACAATATCTTATGTTGGTGTGTGTTGACTAAAGGATGTAAAATAAAGTTAAGGAAAATGATGAACATGAAGAAAAGAAATCCAGTGTGGAAACAACTTCAAGAGGGAGAAGCTCAACAAAGAGTGTGCACCATAACCACGCTTCAGTGAAAATTTCTTCCTCTTGACAATAAAGGAATGATAGTACAGCATCTCCATGAACAAAAGCTATCATCACTTATCAGTATAGGTAGAGAAGCAAATAAACAACTAGTACTTAATGCATATGATTAATAAGCAACTATAGGCATCTATTCTGTTACAGGTATGGCAAATTCAACATGAACTAAAGATAATCAGGATAAATTTACTTGATGATGCATGTGAATTGGCATTGAAAACCAGGGAACCTTGACACAAACCAACGGGTTTAAAATTCATAATAAATCAGTGGATTAACTTTTCAGGAACTAGTGGTAAAGAAATAGAGAGATAATTAGAGAAAGAAGAGAGAGAGAGATATAATGAAAGATTTATTTTTTTCCTTTTCTCTTCCCTATAGTTATCTTTTCTCTCTCCTATCTTTGTATTTGTCTCCTTAGAAAAACTTAATTTTCATAACTCAACTTACATCTAACCCTTTTGATGATTTAATGCATCAGAAGTTGAGATTTAATCTTCTAGCAAGGTTTTGAATCGTAGTATGAAAAATGGTGGGGAAACTATAGTACAGTATTCAAATTGGCAAAATTTGAAGATTTATATGGAACAGGGAAGTTTAGAAAGAATGATGGATATAATGAGCTGAAGGAAATTAGACTATAGCTCCAGTAAGAAAATTGTAGGTTGATTTTATGTTTCCGTTGAGATCTGAAATAATTGCCAAATGGCACAAACTTGATGTAAAAAATAAACAACTTTAAAGGATACAATACAAGGTGATAGGAAGAAGATACAGGCTGAGACTTTGGAATCCTCCACTGAAATATGAAATTTGCTCACTTTTATTATGCTAAAAACTCCTGATTATTTATAATAAATCTTTGACTAGATTTATTTTGAAGCCTATAAGTTTCCAATTTCATGTGAGCCATCCATCTGATTCAATTTTGAACCTTCATCTCTTTATTTAAGCCCAAAAATAATTTAAAGACTTACAAAAATTGAATAAAAAACCTAATCCATTCTAGAAGCAATTTCTAAGTCTGTTCTAGGGGGTTTCTCATGACAATTATTTTCCTCTACAAATGATCAGAGCATGTTACAATCACTTTTGTAAGATGGATGGTTTTAATTTCTTGACATTGAACTTTAGATGAATGTCACCTCGATGAAACCCTCTTTCTCCGGATGTCAAAGAAAAAGTTGATCATTTGAACATGAACGACATAATCAATGCACGAGCAATTTACTTGTCGGATCATCAAGCTCCAACACCACCACGATAATATGTTGCTGTTGCTTTCCCATCGAATCATATTCCATCAACTCTATTGCTCAGAAACCTCCATCCTTTTTACCCTTTTTTTTGTATATCTACTCAGCCTCCCAATTAACAAGATTATTTAAGCTCCAAGTTTCTCTGTACTTTCCTAAACTTCTCCAATATACATGTGATATAACAAAGATGGAGGTTGGAACCATACATACCAAACAAAAGCAATCTACAATTTGCATGACACTCTACCCCTCCAACACACTTAAGTAAATCATTTGGGAAATCAATGCTAATACTACCTTTGTGGAGTCAATTTGTCAATAATAAATCGCATTCAATAATGTCAATCACCAAAATTACAGCTCTTTAAAGGAGAATTTTTTTTAAAAAAAGAAATCCCGTTTTTCATTCGTCAAAATTAGATATGTACCGCTCTTTTAAGAAAAAAATATATATACCATTTTGAATGAATTAACACCAGAGAAACCAAACCGATTATACATGCCTAAGACATCGATTACACAGATTTTAGATTCCAAGACACCGCCTTTATAATGAGAAGGAAAAAACCCTAATTTTTGACGAAACAAGCCCCGTATATCTCAAGATAAATGATAAAAATGCGGAAAAAATAGAAAAAAAATCAACTTTAAGGAAAAAATAAAATCAACCAATGAGAAGGGCAATCAGATCACCTCAAATTCCCCAAACGGACCTACTCAGAATCCTTCTTGGGGACCTAGAAACCAACAAGAAATTCAAATTCAAGAATCGATAAACAAATAGATCGATGAGGGAAACCAGAAAAGAAAAAAAAAGGGAACGGATAAAGAAGAAGGAAAGAAAAGGGGTGGGGCACCATGGAGCTCGGGGGGGCGGCCGTCCTTCCCCCAGCCGATGCCGCGGGTGGCGTCGAGGTACTGCTGGACGAGGTGGCGGCACTTCTGGAGGTGGTTGACGCCCTCGATGCGGTAGCACCAGCGGAGCCGCTCGCGGATGATCTTGGCCGTCTCGATCTGAATCCACTTCTCCCTCACCAGGTGCTCTCTGTATTCCAGCATCGCTACCGGATCCCCGTACGGGTTGCTCGGATCGAAGTCGTCCGGCGGCCTCTCATCGAACTCGACCTTCGCCTTCCGCACCATCTCCTCCTCTTTCCTCTCGCTCTCCCCCACTATCAATCCATCCGCTTCGCTTCTCCTCTTATGAATGCTAGTTTTATTTAAATTGGCGTCATCTGAAGTATTTCTTTATGCATGATTTCTTTTTCTTCAATGGTTGCATCTCTGATCCAACCAAACCTCTAAATCCCTCAAACTTAGCCAACACAATACCGTCCCAATTCAGGAATTTTTCGAACTTAACGCAATCCAATCCCATGTTAAGTAAAATTTCAAGTATAGTTGGATTAGCTGGGTTGAATTGACTTAATTGAGTTGAGTTGGATTGTACCATATTAAAGATAAAAGAATATTTGGGATTTTATTTTGAATTAATATTAATTAATTTGGGATTATTATTATTATTATTATTATTATCTATTTTATTATTTTGTTAAGGCGGACGGATCATACCAACGAGTACGAATGCAACCATAAAGTCAAAAAATCTGAGCAACTCCCCATCTTTAGCCTATAGGGTGCTATCCAAGTGATTGACTACATAAGCAGCTATTCAGTCTGCAGGCTCATTGCTTCACGGAAAATATGTTTGGCTTGGAAGGCTTTTTTATTTCTCACTATTGTGCAAATATCTCGGAATAAAGAATGGACGCAACCATTATCCCTTGGACCTCCTCCGGATCTAACTAATAACCGTGGTCGAGTCCTCTCTAGAATGATGAAACTAGCCCGTAAAATACACCGAGCGTGGCGAAGGCCCAACCTTATTTTCAATAATATTCTAACACATAATTTAACAAATAAAAAATAAAATTATATAAATAATTTATATAAAATATAAATTATGTATTTATTTATATTGGTCCAGCCGGGTTGAGTTAAATCGAATCAAGTTCAAATTAATTTGAAGATCAATTCTAGCCCAACCTTATTTAAGATTAGATAGAAATTTTTTAACTCAAGCTCAATCTAAATTTAAAAACATTTAACCTATTTCTTTTCAATTAATGAGTTTGTTTGAGCCGGTAAACCCAATCCACGTTAACACCCCTAGGTATAGTCCCTATGGTATAACATGTATAAACTTGATCCTTTTAATATAGTGACACATTATCAAGCACTTAAAAATTTGTGCCTTAAAATTTATCCAGGCTCGAGAATATTTTTTTAAATAAAAATTCCGAGATTTCCCTATGAAATCACTCCGCGTTCGGCCACCATACAGCCGATCTGAAAGAGATTTCCGAGCGTTTTAACTCACCGCGGACCGCCGAGAGCCCAATCTTTCCACCGGCATCGGGTTCGCTCTCCAGTCGCGGGGAATGAGCTCGCCGGCGAGATCATCGGCGTCGGCGACAAGCGCGGGGGGGCAGGGGGCGGTGGCAGCGGCAACGCCGGCTTCGTTGACAGAGATCTTCCTCTTACCACTTTCCCACAGAGCTCATCTCCCGTCCCATGACCGCAAGGCGGAAGCCGCTCGCCGTAATCTTCCAATCCTATTGCAACCAGCCCTTATTCCACCTCCCTCCTTTTCCTTTTCTGTAAAGTTTGCATCTTTACGGATTTTCCTATTTCCTTCTCTATTCATAATTCTTGAATCGAGCGCGCCTTTTTTTCTTGATTTTCTTGATCGCATTTTTACCTTAAGTTTGTTGTGATTATTTTTCTGATTCAATTCGTTCCTTGGGTATTCCAGCATTGAAATCGGAATTGGTGGCCTCACTTCAGAAGGAGGTAAAATCCTTGGACGAAGACAGTTGGAGTTTTGCTCGCACTCGCTCCCATAAATTTACTTTTATTTCGAGACCCGGTACTTCATGCCCTAAATTTTAACTGATTCTATGATGCAATGTTTTCTATCAATTGCGAGAAAAGGGGTCAACATTGAAATTTCGCCAGTGGTAGGACTTATTCAGCTAGATCCAATTGAATGAGATAAAGTTCCCCGTTATTTCCATTGGGATGCACACAAATATGTGAAAATTCTCTTGAGTTTTAAGTTACTGTGGCCCGATTGTTTTTGTTTTCTGCTTTCCTTTCTGCATGGTGGTCAAGCGTGGCATGATGCATGCATTTTTCAGTGAATCAACACTAATTAAATTCTACTTGGACGTAACAATGATATCTAATTCTTAGTGGTACTAGGATCTAGGTTTTAGAAACCAGCACCAGGATAATTTACATGTTCTTGAATAACTGGTACCATCCTGGTTAACCAGGTTCCAACTTGTACATATACTGTAAATGCTTTTCTTTCCCTTGACATAAAACTCAGGTGGTTATCCCTCCCATTAACATCAAAAAAAAAAAAAAAAAAAAAAACAGGGACCAACAACATGGTAACAGGACTGCATATTGTATCGATAGGGCATACAAGTCCGATTTTCAATCGGAACAGTATGGTACCATTTGTGCCATCCTGTTCTGGCATTTTTAAAGCCTTGAGTAGGATTGATTCTTAGAGAACATTTCTTGGCAGAAGTTGATCAAATGGAGCTTGTGAGTGTATTTATCACCGGCTATGCATACCTTTGTTATTGCTGTAGATGTCCATCTATCTTGCGTTATTTTCACTGTCATTTGGACATCAAATGCTTCCTGAGAAGTCATATATTACGTCTTGTTGGGCACAAAGCTGCATACTTGATCGTTGAGGGTTATTAAGGGGATACTAAATAGTAAAACAAGTGCCTCTAGTTATGAATCTTTCTTAAGACAATCATCTATTGTTAGGAACAAAGATATTTTTATCCAAGAGTAATACATATGCTTTATCAAATTATTATCATTAAATAATGAGACATGATTTGAAGTTCTCTGAAACCTATTCATGACTTTAGCTCCAGCTAAGGATTTGAAGGATTAACACTTGGTTATTCCATAGGAACATGTTGAATATACTCTCAGACATTTGTGTCTTTCATGCCCTCAAATGCTAATACATGGATTCAAACTTCTGCGAGTTGCTCTAGGATCAGGCCAAAGTATCAACACTTATGCCCTCAAAATGGTATTGTCCAAACTCTTAGGGCTCGTTTGGTTCGCGGGAAAGAAGGGGGGAAGTGTGGTCAACGGAAAGTAATAAATGCCTCTTGTTGGTTGGAGTTTTCAAAAGAGAGATGGGAAAGTTGTATTCTTATGGAAATATGATTCCCACATTTCATGGGAAAGTCTTTTCCATGAGAAACATGGGAAAGTTACTTTCCCATGAAGCGGAAAATCACTCCATCTTTATTTTTTCCCACAAGGCCCTTCAGCATTAAAGAGGCATTAAAGACTAGCTTTTATTAAGGACATAATAGGAATTAACATAACTTCCCAAGAAAGTGGATGGTCACCAAACATAAGCACTCTAAAAATCTGTCACTTCTTCATGTTAACCAAACATGCCAAAAGTACATTTCCAGGCATCTCTTCCTAGGAATCTTCTTCCTAGGAATCATATTCCTACAGAAAAAAATGCTTCCCGCAACCAAACGAGCCCTTAATGCCAGGCATTTGTTCCACTTTACATTGATGAAATTATCTTCAAGCTTGGCAAATTAAAAGAATCAGAAATTTGAATATATTACACGCGACTTATTTTGGAACACAGCATTCCCAATTATTCAAGCATTACATCACCAAAAGGAACACCCTGCCCCACAAATAAAAAACAAAAAATAAACAAAATAAAAAAAAAATCCATAATTTGATATGGAATCCTCTTCAATAATTTCTTGCATATCATGCTTGTGTAATTGCTCAAAGTTTCTTTCTTTGTTTTTTTAGAAAGGGTCTATATGCAATGGTTACATAATGGAGCATAGCCCTACCCCTAATACCCTTAACTCTATAAGCTCGTGGAGGTGGGCTTCAGTCCTAGGTCATTTGGCAATTGCTAAAGACTTTACTAACTTGTTAAGTGGACTTTCAGCCTCCTTGAATTGTTGACCCATAGAAAAAACAATCCTAACGACCAGATGTTGCCTTTATGTGTCAGTTGTACTGTAGGCACCATATAACATTGATCATTCAAATATAATGGTAGTGACGCCATGATGTTGGTCACACAAATTAAGTGTCCTAATAAAATGGTGATCTAGAAGGCTTCTTTTGTTTCTTGCATGATTCCTCGACAATACTAGAATTGGCAATTCCACATGATCGCCATTGTTGCCAGCATCTAGATCATGTTTTATTAGCATTGAGATCACCATTGTTGTCAGCACTAGATCACATTGTTGTCAGCACTAAGATCAACTTGTTGTTGCACTAGGATCACCATTGTTGCAGCACTAAGATCAACATGTTGTTGCACTAGGATCACCATTGTTGTCAGCACTAAGATCACCATTGTTGTCAGCACTAAGATCACATTGTTGTTGCACTAGATCACCATTGTCATCCATCATTATTAGTATTGGATTCTATGTCATCAGCATTGAGAGTTGATGAAGATGGCATGGATGAAGGTTCTCCGATTTCTTCTGTTGACCTCCATTGCTATGGATAATAAAAGCCTACAGAATAATTTTAAATAATATAAAGGAACGATAGAAAAAATGTTAAATCAGTTTAGCAAATTTTAATCAAGTTCATATTCAATTGAGCTTGGATGAGAAGCACCTGCATGTTCTAATATGATGTGAAGATTGAAACATTGCCATACCATGGCCAAAATTATGAATAACATATAGTTACTAACCAAACTGATCAGATAGCTAAGATGAGATCTTCAATTCCCCCTTCTCCTTCTTCTCCTTTGTCTTTCCAATAGCTCTCTTAGTTACTAGTGTAATGTTACTCTAACTTGCATATGGGGGAATAAGATCATTGCAGAAATGATGGCAAAGGATCTTATTGAAGTTGACTCTTTTTATAGAGATCAGTCCATTTAATATCATAATTTAACATACAATAAATGGTATAAACTTATACTACACTACGATGCTTGGGTTATGGTCCAATTTATTTAGGCATGGAGGCAAGAATTGACTCAGTCCCCTTTATAGTTGAAAAATTCTAATTTAAGATTTTCAAACAATAATTAGTACAATTAAGAAGCACTAGTTCTGGAGTTGATATATGTCATTCTTCCTATGACTCCTCAATGATTATACCAGGAATTTATCAATGAATATGTGTTTATATTTGTAAAAGGATTTTTATTGTTAGGACTTTGTATGTTCAAATCAAGCGTCATTCAAATTTTTAAGAGAAATTTTGTAAGCTCAATTGTTTGTCTTTGTAATGAAATTACTAGAATTTTGTTGTTGACTGATTTACGAGAAGATGTATCAAATCTGATTAAGTACTTTGACTTTTAATTGGGGATTTTGCAGAAAAAAACTACTTAATTTTCATATTTGCAAAAACTGGCAAAATGACACATGCAATGCACATTTGAAGTGGAAAAAAAGAGAAAAACTATCATCTATTATTATATTATATTACATAAAATAAAATGAATTATTAGATATGTAAGATTCTGTGAAAAAAGAAAGTATATTAAATATAATAAAAATAAAGTCATAAAATATAGTGTAAGTTATGTATTCAAATTTTATATATTAAAATCATTGAAACTTTGGGGGGAAAATTGATAAAAAAATTTTTTTTTTTTTGGTTGGGGGGTGGTAATTTGGGGTCCCCAAATGGGAGGTGAGCATGTCATGTATGTGCACAGAGAGATTTGGAAGGGGAGATCCAACCAATCTGAGTAGGTGGGTGTGAAGGAAGAGAGATGGGGACAAAAGGATCATGTATAAAATCTCATTTAATTTTCCTAATCCTTTCCATCTATTGAATATTTGAGTTGAGGGTATTTGGATTTTATGGAGGGCTTTTTATTTGTAAGGAAAAAGTTGACAAATGGAATCTAGATAGGAGTGCTCCTTTTCTTAATATAGTATAGATGGGTCACTTTTTACTACCACCACCACACCATCATCATTTGCAGAAATGGTTCATTTTGGCCTTTAATTGAACCATTATGCTCTACCATCAAATGAATACCTGCAGTTAACACATCCATAGCACAGTTGCACACATAACATAGGCTGATGCACATCCAAGAACAATGTTGGTCATAATGTCAGGAGAGCAGAGATACAATGGTTCAGTAATTTCAAGGCTGACAGTTTCTGCAAAAAAAAACAGATAGAGAGAGAGAGAGAGGAGAGTTGATGTGTTTTTACAAAAATAAAAATTAAAGCAGATTTTTGTTGCTAATTTCTTTATATCATTGGTGGTTCTCATAAATTCATGAGCATAAGCAATAGACTTATGATACAAAATAGGGAATGTTGATGGATGGGTGTGATCCCATGAATTGGTAATGTGCTTTTCCCCACCTTTCGACGTGATGTAAGATGAACTCCGCTTACATATTTCAAGTGAGCTGCTGTTCTTATTTCCACCAATAGGAAAAAGAGAGGGAATTCAGAGGCATTACATATATCAAAATGGAAAAGGTGTGTTATAAAGCTGTTCTTTATCATCAATCCTCATGCAGATGTGGCAGTTCTGAAAGTAATATTTAGTAAAGGAAAAGGAAAAGGAAAATGATAATGATCAAGATGGTTGGTGAGAACGGAAAACTACTTGCATTCTAGGCAGCATAGTGGAAGGGCTCTAGCAACTTCTTTCACAGTGTAGACAAGCATTTTTTTGAAATATTTGGCTGATTCTTGCTTGGAGACTGCTTTGAGTTAGATGTACTACTTTGTTGTTATTTGTTGAGTATGTCTGGTGAAGTGAACAGCAGAAAAGCTCTGTTAGAAGAGAGGGTGAGGTGAAGGAAAATGTTGGTGCATTATAATATTCTGAGGGGTGGTATGGAAAGTATTCTGAGTTATTTTTAGACTTAAAAAGTAAACACAAAAGTACTTACATCATATATGTTTGTATTTATATTAAATTGTTTGCGATAAGTTAGTTCTTGGAAAAGTAGTAGCAAAACCTGATTCCGTGTTCAACTAATAATCAAGTCCAATTTCTAGTGGGAAGTTTGTACTTGAGCCTAGTGCCACATCCAAAAATATGAAGACTACAATTGGTGCGGAGTCGGCTTTGCATCATATGAATGGTCTTTACTTCCCCCTCAGCCAACTGATTCTCTGGATAGTTTCAGAAATTGATTTAACCAGGAATTATCTAATAAATCGCGAACTTTACAATTTATTCAGAAATAGTTCGACTTATAAAAGGATAAGTGTGCATCACAAGTTAAACCATGTCATCTGTTTCTTCAGTACTTTGGATTTCTTCTGTCAGCTCTGTCTAAGCTGTATCCAAACACAGGCAACAACTTTAATATCAGCCAGCTTGAGTGGACGAATACCTGGTTAAGTCTCTACTATAAACTTCAAAACCATTCAGGTTCACCCTATAAAGAATGAAAAGAACTGACTCGAATTTGAGCTTGTCAGAAACTAAAATGACCAAGCTTGCCTGTGCTATCATGTGCAAGGACTTGTTCACTTGCCAGCACCACTATCCTAATTCCTAAATATTAATGTTAGTTCAATAAGATGATTTGAACATCAAAATCAATTTGTTTGCACTCTTAAGAATATTTGCATACCTGAACCCCAGGAGCAGTTGAAAAATTTCTTCATGTCTTGTACCTTAACGACATTCCGGTATACATATTTCTTATCTGAAATTTTTGAGAAGAGGAAAATATTAAACCCAAATTTGTACACATAACACTACAGAAGAGAGAATGCTACATCAACGATTCATAATAGTCATTTCTCCACTCTTTTGACTTCTTTCTTTGATTAGGAAGCCTGAAACCTTGGTTGCACTGGCCATAAAGTGGTGTGGTGTAAGCCAAGGGGTTTCCTAAGGGGAAGATTGACTTTGACCAAGGGAAGGAGTTCAAGTTGATAGGAAAAATCTAAAGTCCATATCAAGGTGTCATTTAAACTACCTAGTCCAAAAATGTCACATTCAGAATTAGAGACAGCTAAAAATAGGAGAAGGGGACTGACCTGGATGAATCTATGTTTAGGTGAGGCTGGAGGCAATTTCCGCATAGGGATCGAAGGCAGTCAATGCAATAGAAGTTTAGCTCTTTCTTCTTCTTGTCATTGCATGTCTGGAACAGCCTCATAAATGTTGCGGCGACATCATGGCCAACCATAAGGGCATTGAATTGTTCTCCATCACCTACAAATAAGTGCTTTTCTGGTCAAAGTCTTTAGCCAAAATAACAATCATATAATATTAAAACCAAACAAAGATCAGAGAATGTTAATCAACACGAATGGAGCACTATGCAACTTATCATTTTTGAAGCATGCATCTAACACCATAAGAACCAGAATAAATTATCTCTTTTAACCTAAAACCAGTCAGGGATGTCTCCATGCAAGTTAAGTTTGATAGCATAAACCATCTTTATGGTGTATAATATTGTTAGGCCCTGTTGGAGAGCTGTTGGCAGTAGAGCTTTTGGAAGTAGAGCTTTTATAAAAAGTTGTTTGCTGTTTGGTAACTATATTTCTAAAGTGTTGTGGAACTTTAACATGTGTTTGGTAAACAACTCAGAAAGTACTTTTAGTATGACAAAATAACCATAAAAGACATTACATAATATTATACAACAGAGCATAATAAAATATAATATGTATAATACATAATATATGATATAGTATATATTAATATAATGTAATATAATATTAATATAATAATATAATATTGTATATCATAGAATAATATTTTAATATAATATTAAATTATTTAACATAATATATCAATGTATTATATATAATGTAATATAATATTATATTTATAGTATAGTTAATAATAAAGATATAAAATATTATAATTATTAGCATAAATTAATTTTCAGACTTATAAGAGACTTTTGGTGTAATTATTTATTTTATTATGGTATTTGATCAAAAAAATATTATAATTCAAAACAAAATGGAGCTTCTTTCAAAAAGCTATTTTAGCTTTCTGGCAAAGCTATAATGCTTTTCAAAAATTTTACCAAATACTCCTATTTATCTAAGAGTACTTTGGAGGGACAGAAGGTACTTTTTGGCCTTCCAAAGGCTCTCCAACAGGGGCGTAGGCCCTATTTGGAAGAGTTGTTGGTAGTAGAGTTTTAAAAGTAGAGCTGTTGGAAGTAGAGCTTTCTAAAAGTAGAGCTTTCTAAGTAGAAATTTTATAAAAAGTTGTTTATGTTTGGTAACTACATGTCTAAAGTACTGTGGTACTTTAACATATGTTTGGTAAACAAACTGAGAAAGTACTTTTGTATGACAAAAGTACTATAAAGGACATTGTACAATATTATACAATAGAGCATAATAAAATATAACATATTTAATATATAAATATATGATATAGATAATATTACTGTAGGTAATATAATATTATTATAATATAGTAATATAACATTGTATACTATAGCATAATAATTTATATAATATTAATTATTTAAAATAACATATCAAATGTATTATGATATAATGTAATATAATATTATATTTATAGTATAATACAATAATAGGAAATAAGAATATCTTTGCTTGTATGGAAGGGATTCTGATCCACGGCTAGAATTTTTTGTTAGGGCTCCAGCAGATTTTTAGGTTTATAAAGGGACAACATATGTAATTATTATATTTTATTATAGGTATTTTGGTCAAAAAAATAGCTTTCCGACAAACTTAAAATAGTTTTTTCGGAAGCTTCAAAAATAGAGCTTCTCCTAAAAAGCTGTTTTAACTTTCTGAGAAAGCAAAAATAGCTTTCCAAAATTTTTATCAAATACTTTTTTCATCCAAAAGTATTTTTGAAGGATCAGAAAAGTATTTTTTTGACCCTTAGTATTCTTTGGGACACACATTGCAATTGAACCATTGTAGCTAGTTTCTCCATCACTACATGGAGGGCTTACCCCACTATAAGGAGGGGGCTACTCCCCTTGTAACCATTATGTAACACACATGCATGTATTCTTCACTCTCCCTCTTCCGTGCACCCAAGTAGTTTCTATGTTGTCTGTCATGAATTTGAGGAGAACCGCTGGAGTTTAATGCAAAAATTTACTTTCCTTTTGTTCTGAAGTAATTAGGAATTCGCTATTTGATGGACATTGGAGAAAGAGAATACCAAACCAAACTTAAAATATGATTCCTCACGAGTATTCAAACAAAGTTTCAATATTATTTCTATCTTCTTTTTTTTAAAAAAAAAAGTGAACAGATTTTTTCATCTTTTTCCTATAAATATATTACTGTCCCGGCTTTTACCAATATCACATGTTGAAAATAAGTGATCAATTCTTTGATGAAGTTGATCCAACCAAAAGTTCCTAGGGGTAGTTGAAGAAAACCGGTTTCAGAGTGTTCAGAAAACCTAGTTGAAAGATGGAGAAACCTTCCCCTAACTTTCTCAGAGAGAAACAGTCTTTCTGGCAAGAGATCTACGTTTCTCGTTTAAAAAGTTTCATCACGAAAGCAGAAAAGAACTGCCTGTATGCCTCTGACTCCCTACTGCTGCTAATTAATAACGAGCAAGAAAGTGCAGAAGATTTTATATTGGAGGGAGGAGTAAAGTTGGCGGAAAAGGTACCGCTTTCTCCGGGGTCGTCGTCCCTGTACTTCTCTCTCCCGCGCCGTCTCCGTAGCTTGGCCTGCGATAAAATAATCGCCCGTCCGAACTTTTCCTATCTTTATATAATTTGTGATCATGAGTTCTGTAACTTACCATCACGTCTCTTCCCCTTGTTTCCAAAGTAAGTATATAGAAATAAATATATATTGATGGATCGGAATTTGATGGAGATCAAATAATGGAGTCTCTTGAGATCTTGGAAGATCTAGCTGCAACGGTATCCAGGGGAACAGTTACTTTATTTTTATCTGGTTTAATTTAAATATATCAACTCTTATAAATAAGGAAAATATTGGAAGAATACTCACGTGCCAAAGTTGCACGCATCACGGACTTTCCTGCCCTATTAGTCTACAACCTTAAGACTTCTATTATTACCAAAAAAAGAAAAAAAGCCATAAGAGTTCTTTTACTTGGTGCGTGGTTTAAAACGATACCCCCGTTTTGTTCTCTCTCTCTCTATCTCTCTTTTTAATGTTTTACAAGAATAATACTCGCACAATGGGCCAGGTAGGCCTGCTAAAAAACCTAGCGGTGGAGCCCCTAAAAAACGGGGCTGGTTTTGATCTTCTATCTCGGCAGGCTGGACCAAACTAGAAATTCAAATCGGTCCTTTAAACTAGCGGATCCAATCCGAGCCTAATTATTTAAATTAATATATATAATATAGATTTTTTTATATGATACTCTCTTAATATTGAATTTTGCACGAATATTCTTTTAAAATTATATTTGCAGGTATACTCTCGTAAACCACTTGTTTTGGCTATTCTACTTTTTTTTTTTTGTTTTTATATATATACCCATGGTACTAACCGACATTAAAAATTCTAACGGTTTCAAATTAAAATGACTAAAATACCCTTAATGGGTAGACATGCAAATAGATCACGATCTCGATAGCAAAAAAAGTAGACAGGGATGATAGCGTAATTTTAATTTTTTATTTTATTTTTAATTAATATAAATTTGATTTTTCTTAATACTGTTAAAATAACCGTTATATTAGAGGTATTTGTACAATAACAGAGTTTTAACGATGGTATAGATGCCAAATATCAATTTTGGAAGGGTATTCATGCAAATTCAATATTTAGAAGAGTATCCATACAAAAAAACTCTATAATATATATAATATTTTTAAAATATTCTTATAGTTACAAATTTATATCTCTGGCCTAACCCTTATATCCTGTTCCATCGCCTCCTTGTCGTGATCCATTCCCCTCTCGTCGTGGCCGCACCATCCCCTCTCTCTCTCTCTCTCTCGCCACGGCCACACCGTCTGCACCCCCTCTCATCTCCGCTGCGCCAGCCGCACCCTATCTCGCCGCGGCCGTGCCGTCTGCTCCTCCTCATCACTACCACTGCACATTTTGCATGGTTCCCTCCCCTCTCGTCATCGTCATGTCGTCCCCTCCCCATCCCGTTATAGTTGGGATGTGAAAAGCCTTAGGGCCGGCCCGATGTTTGGCCTAGGCTTGGTAAGTAAGCCCAAAGCCCAAGTCAGGTCAAGCTCGGGCCTGACTATATTTGGTTATATATTTGGTGGAGCTTGGCTTGAACCTAGCTCGCCCGGCCTGATAAGCAAGTCCAGTGCCAGGTGATAATGAAAACAAAAATATAGTTTTATGTAATACAAGGATAATAACAACTTAAAAAATAGAAGGAAAGAAAATGTGTGCATAAATTTTTCTTTCTTTTTTTACATGACTTCCAAAAATAATTAAGAACAATCAATTTTCTATGAATTTCTTTCTAGTTCTTCTGAAATTTGGAGAAGGGTTGAATTTTCTCGGTAATAATGAAAACAAAAATATAATTTATGTAATAAAAAAAGAACTTGAAAAATAGAATGAACAATAGAGGAAGAAAATATGTTGCAAACTTTTTTTTTTTTACATGACTTCCAAAAAATACATAAGAAGAGTTGATTTTTCTGTGATTTTCTCTCTATTTTTTCTAATTTTGGAGAGGGGTTGAATTTTCTCTCTCCTTTCTATTTAATAGGTATAGAAATATTATAACATATGAAATTATTAAAATAATATGAAATCATGATTTTTAAGGTTTCTGTATCCATACATCAAACAAAACAAAATCTATAATTTCAACAATATGGCATCATGTTTTAGTTTGATCTTTAACTTAAAAACATCCAAGTTAGCTGAATTTTAAAATATTTAGATCAAGATCAATAGTTTAGAATTACAAATTAAATACTTTATGCCATATTTTTGTTCATTAAACTATGTTGCTATAGTTCAGTTTTTGTAGGCTAGATGTATAGGAAAGAGATATCCAAAATAAATGACTTTTTAATTTCTATGTAGTTTATATATCTTAGATCATATTTCACACTATTGATTTTCAGCTTGAGAGATTCTTCATTCATGTCTGCTCCTACCAAAACACTCTCTCTTTGGGCGTTTTTATGTATAATAACATGAAGAATTTTACTGTACATTTAATAAATGCAAACATGTGCAAAAAAATGCTTTTTTATATAAGATAATTGCAAGAAAAGGTATTGCATTACCCAACGAATAATTTTGGTCAAGAAATGTATTAACATAATTGGTATGCCAAGCAAGGTCCTTGAGTCACATTAAGTTGGTTATACGAAGATGAACCAAACTATACAGCCCATCTGGTGCCTAGAGTAATTCAGTTAGATTGCCTTCACTTAAACAAAACAATGCCTATAAGCTTCGATTTCGAAGGCATGGTTGCCCTAATAGGAGGTTCATTAGTATGTTGTCTAATGGGCCAATCAATGACCATACATGGTCCAAATTAATAGGTCATGTAGATCCAACAATGCCTGCAAAATGGAATTTTGGTGCAATTATCTCATGATGCTGTATTTTGTGGGAAACTGGTGATTTGTTTTCTTTATATTGATTTTAAGAATAAAAGAGTAATTCCGCCAACAATAACATAATATTTTCTAGTATATAATAAAATATGTTTTCTCTAATATTAAAATAATGCAAACTTTTCAATAGTACTCCAGCAATAAGCCAAGGATTCAAATCTGAAAGTGATGGTATTATTTAAACTAACCTATAGGAGAAGATCGAAAATCCATCAATCCTAACTTGAAGTGGTCAAAAGTCTAGATTTGAATCTGACTATTTTATTAATAGATAATTTAATCTGACTATAATGGGTTGAAACACACTAAATGGGTTAAACAGTTAAGCTTGCCATCTAGACTACCCCACCTTATCTCACCGGGAGCAAGTAAATGTTATTAATGTTCATGGGTAGTATTACAAGGAAAATCTTTATCTAGCGAAACAAGCATCAAATGATCGTAAAAAAGGTAGTCTTACAAGTGCCAAGATCTCATCATCATCAGTTCGATGAACTGATGAATATATTAAATACTCCTCGTGAACATGTCCAGCTGGCAAATCTGAGTGAATGGGACGGGACAGATACATAGCTAATAGCTTGGTGTCAACTTGATAACATGACTGAATTAGCTCATTCGCATGGAAGGCAAATCACAGCTCGAGCTTGGATCCCAACTCGCAAACCAAACCTTAACACCAGGAGGAATGAGACAAGTATATCGGGAAATGTTAAAAAAAAAAAAAAAAAAAAAAGGTGGCGGTATCTGACGGCAGCAAGAAAGCGGTTCAAACGGATCTCCGGCGGGACGCTGCCACGTGTCCTCACGCCCCCCGATAGAACCGACCTATAAATATCCCCTCGATTCATCCATATCCACGACTCATAGACCTTCTACCAACTCCCAGTGTTTTTCTTTTCCTTTGTTGCTGAGCGGTTTGGGGTTTCCGAGTGAGTGAGATGGCCATGTCGGTGAGCACCGGTTCTCTTGCCTTGATTTCGGGTCTCTTTTGGCTTGGAAAGGATACTTGTAGTGTTTTGGATTCTGTTGTTTTGTCTTCTTACTTAGTGGCATTGCTTGATTTGTTTCTATTTCTTTCTTCTTCTTTTTTTTTTTTAATGAATGGTCTGTTTCTGTTGTGATTATTCGGTGTAGGAAATCTGTTTGACAAAACTTATGAAGTAAAAATGGTTGTTGGATTTATTTGAATCGTGTGGTTCTGAAATTCTCGGGGTTGGCTCGGATTTATTGAGGGTTTAAGGGTATTAGGTGTTCAAGAGACAAGAATCTGGAATTCTTGTAGTCATTGAAGCGCGTGATCTCTGTGATATATTTTGTAGTGTGCCTTTTTGTTATAACTGAGTGGTTTATTATGTTTTAAGACATGGATTCAAACATTACGCTTTTAATGGATTGTGTTTGAAAGCACTTACAGTTTCAGTCAGCAGAGTATAGGTATAGGTGTGGCCATTTGCACTAGTTCGCTCATCTAAAAGTTCAAGCATGCCATGACTTGGTTTAGATACAGTCATATTTAAGCACTCTAAGTGCTTTTTTATTTTACCCTTTTCTACCCACAAAATGTTACATAATTATTGGTTCTTCTATCATGTAAATTCATCAAATTTATTTTTTCTATGAAATTTTGTGGCCAGATTTGCTATCTTGGGTACCATATTTCATACTAGTACCATGCTGGTACAGTGTCGGTATGTTGCCACAGGATCGGCTAGCATATTGAGACTTAGTACGTCCCCTATATTGAGTTTTAGTTCAGTACCGGTATAATACGATATGCCTGGTACGACTGTATGCCCTATATGGAGTTGTATGCCCGATATGGGGCAATACACATTGGTATGATGAACCATGCTTCCTGCACGTAATTGTTTATTTATTTATTTCTTTTTCTTCTAGGAACATATTTTTTGGGTACTAGATTTGTTAAAGTCACATTTATTAGTGTAGTCTTATAACTTATAAGTTTTTCCACACATGTCTGAATTTGTGAACTCAGGAATGGGCTTGCCTTGTTAACTCTTCAAAATTTTCTCAATATGGAGACCAGAAGACTTACTTTTGGTTAGCCATGTTTATAGAAACTTAAGGGACAATCTACTCCTTAATTATCTAGCGCATCAAATTTGGACTGATTCTCATTTGGTGCATTTATAACAAAAAAATTGTGTTGAGTGACCATCCATGAATATTCATTGTCCAGCACGCTTAGGCATCTTCAATGTCGTTGCATCATGTATATTTTATCTGCTTGGTAATGTGCATACTGGTAGATCACTTCTTTGTGGCTTGCTTAACCAATGCATCATAACAGGAAGGTAGACTTGGTTATACTTTAAGATTTCACTTAGACCTAACAAACCCCTAGTCCAATGAATTTGACTGATAATAGGTTTTGTGGCATTGAGTTTTTGTGCTTATTCGTTTTGGCTTGGTATATGGAGTTGAAAGCGTATAGTAAGCCCCTCAATTTAGGAAGATCTAAAAGAACAGTCTAAAGTTTTGCATTCACACATCATACATCTCATCCATGTCATTTTGGACCAAAAATATCCTTACAGTTAATTTCATCAATGATGTTGATAGATCTAGCATATTGCATCAGTGCATCTAAAGTGAGTGATCTAATTAGATTTTTAGGGGTCTCAGGGTCCCATAGATTTCATTTTTCATTGAGATAATAGGCTTTTAAGGATTGGTGAAAGAAAATTGTTATTTGGGTTACTACCTAGATTCATGTGTTTTTCTCGCTCTCTCTATCTCTCTTTAAAGCAATGAGTTGGTTTTTTGCCACCGAATTGAACCCGGGATCTCTCCTATGAAGGGTTGGGTGCCCACCAACTAGGCTAATAGTATTGTGTTTTGACTCATGACATCTATCTTAGAATGAAATCTTTTACTAGACCACATGTTCTGACATGGCCTTATACTTGCTTGATATGCTAATAGACATTAAAAGTACAAGTGTTTGCCTATGATATACCTAACATCAACATGGATACTGGCTCTAATGCATGATTAGAGGATATCATTTCTTTCCTGATGAATTAATACCATGTTGTGGGTAAGACTACTATATAATAAGTTAAGAAAACATGATTTGTTTAATCTGGAAAGAGCAGAAGGTCATACACAAATAGATAAGAAAGCCCTTGTTTCACATGAGCAAATCACCCTAATATATTGTTGTCTTTGTTCTCTTTATTGCTGAGAAAGACTATACAGTATGGAACATGGTCTTTGAAACATTTATCCCAAGGACCTGTTCTTTTACTGGGGGACACCGGACACATATTCCCTGAGACCATGGTTATTTCCTGTTCTTAAAGTATTTCCATGCACCAAAGGTTTATCTCCTTCTATATATGCAGGATTGCATGCATAACCACTCAGGCTCATACATACTTCCACATATATGCATGCATGTGTATAAAGCTTTGGTGCAAACCCTATTTACCTAAACGTGACATACTTTCCATCATAAAGACCCCAAAGTTCATTTATAGTGAAACTCATAATTGCAGCTAGTCACTTTCTAAACTTGGAGATCGCAATGGCTGAAGAGTCGAACGTCTTCAGAAACTGCACTCTACCTTAGTTTCTTAGTTTTATAGGATTATTTGAGGAGAAATTACAGTGAAATAACCATCATGTTATATGTTTGGAAGTTGAAATCGCTGGAAAAAGGAACTGAGACAGGTTATATATAAGTTGGAATTCACATTGTTGATCATGATCTACAAATCCTAGAGCAAATATTCATTAGAGTAAGAAAAACTAGGATAACAATCTCCCTTGGCATTATCGTATCATAGGATGATGATGTAATGTTTAATTTGTGGATTTTCCCCCATTTCTGGTGATACTTGGTTGACAACCCTGCCACCTTCAAGGTTGTCATGCAGTAGAAAATGATCCATTCTATCTCTAGTCAGAGTGTCAGACTGTTCCAACAGATAGATTCCTTGGACTGTTATGAACTATATTTGGGTTTTACCGCTTTTAGTTATTGAACCATTTGTTTCTGTACTTCTAAATTCTAATGATGAAAGAAAGTGTGAGAAACAGGTAGAAAGAGGTGTAAGACAGTAGAGAGCAAAATTGGTTGGGTCGACTGGTACCTGATGAAAATTACTAATTGTTTGGAAGGTTTAATTTCAATCTGGTGTTTTGCTGCCATTAAATCATAACCTAGCTTATCGTCAAAATATGAGGTTGTGTTGGTGTTCCTGTTTCTTCAATTAAGTGCTTTAGTGTGTCAAAGTCCAAACACATCTTCTCTGATACAGAGTCTAGCTTGGTTGTGCGCAGGCCATATTAATGAGTCATGTCACTACTCTTGTTTTCCCCTGAAAGTGTTTGTTGTGGAGTTCTCTGTCATCCAGTTGTCTGAAGTAGCTATATTAATATCATGGTATCTTCTCTGTAGGAAGTCTGATAGTCATCTTATAAAAGTTGTCGTGTGTCTCTACAATGTGGTGAATACAAAACTCTGCAGGCAATTTTTTGTTTACTCAGACATGACTTTATCAGAATCTGGCTTTGCATCAGAGTAAACCACTATGCTGTTGAGAGTGTCTAAGGATTTCCAACCACCATATGTATTAGTCTTCCTTTTAGGGCTCCTGGTTGTCTTTGGGCCCTTAAAACAGATGATCATGATTTCTGGTTTCCTGTAAAATGGGTTTACGGAAACAGGGGGCGACCTGTTTTCATATAGCTTATTTTTCAGGTTCTATGACTTGCCAATTTTTACCAAACCGGCTGTATAGAAAGTAATGAGAAGATTTTCTAAAAAAAATTCATCCATTTTAGGTTTTGTATGCTTTCTAGAAAAATCTTACAACAAAACAGCATATTGTATAAATAAATGGTGTGGTAGCTGAATGTTGGAAGATATGTCTTTATTGCTCCATATTATATGAGATCCTTGTTCGAATAGTCATGAATGAATGTTGTCTCCTGCATATGTAAGATTTATTTGTCCCAGGATTATATATTTATTCAATCATTGTTTAAGAAATATAAAATTAGACTTGCGGCTTTGCTGCTACAAAGTTCTGTTGTTATACATCTATAACCATTATGAAGAAAATTTTCTGATCCCAGTTCATGTTTTTTAACATTTTTGCAGGCAAGGACAGTAAAGGTCAGCAATGTTTCCCTAGGTGCATCTGAGCAAGATATAGAAGAATTCTTTTCCTTTTCTGGTAACATTGAATATGTTGAAATGCGAAGGTCTGTGTTTGCACTTGCTATCGTAGTTTTATTTTCACTGTTTTCTTTTGATTTTTCTCCGATATGTACACGTTAGTGTTGCCATCCTTTTACAGTGGTGATGAGCGGACACAGGTTGCTTATGTCACCTTTAAAGAACCACAGGGAGCAGAGACTGCCCTTCTTCTTTCGGTGCGTTCTCATGGTTTCATGTTTGATGTGATGAATTCCTTATGATTTGCCTGTCTGTAGCTGTTTTCTTGGTGGAGAAACGAAAATGAATTCTGTGATGCATTAGCTGTATGCACATAGGTATATGTAACACTCAGTTATTGTCTCCTATTCACTTCTCATGGCCTTTGTCAGGTGCAATGAATCCCTTATCATTAGCCTGTTTGTAACCATTTTCTTGGACGAAAGAAAACGAATCTTTCATGTGTTACCTATACTGAGATATCTGTTTGCATAGACGTATGCATAGTTTTTTTCTTCTCTTAAGAGTATATTAGTATATGTATGTCTGTGTGTGGCAGCTGATTTGATCTCAACCTTGACTTCATGTATATGATAACAAGTGTCTGGTATGCATGTTACTTTTCTGTTGGGGTGGTATTATTTTGTCCCAAAAAAATGACGGGCACATTGTTTAAATCTTTTTCTTTAGATGAATCAGAAAATACAGAGTGGATCATTATCTTGATTGGTACCACTGGTCTTGCTAGTATCCTTCTAACTATCAAATTGCAACTTGGCAGATTTTTTTGTTGTTTATACAGGAAGGTGTAGGTGTCTGCTTCAATTTGTTATGACACAGTTCTCTTCTTAATTTTTCTCTTCTAAGTTCTGTTCTCACTTCTTTGTGGTGGCATAGGGTGCAACAATAGTTGATATGTCGGTCATCATTACGCCAGCCCCAGACTACCAACTGCCTGCCGCTGCTTCATCCCCACCCGCGGTAGACTGCATGTTATATGCTTCTGATGTTTTCATCTGCCCGTATTTAGCTGCTTGCGCATTCCATAATGTACTTAACCATAACTCTTCAACTTTCGCAGTCAAAAGATGCTAAGGCTGTCGGGGTTGCTGAATCTGCTGTTCAAAAAGCTGAAGACGTCATCAGCGCCATGCTTGCTAAGGGCTTTATCCTAGGCCAAGATGCTCTCAACAAAGCAAAGGCTTTTGATGAGAAGCACCAGTTCACATCCACAGCAGGTGCCAAAGTCTCATCCCTGGACAAGAAGATTGGGCTGAGCGAGCAAATCAGCATGGGCACTTCTGCTGTCAATGAAAAGGTCAGGGAAATGGATAAGAAGTTTCAGGTTTCTGAGAAGACAAAGTCAGCCTTTGCAGCTGCCGAGCTGAAGGTCAGCAGTGCTGGGTCAGCCATTATGAAGAACAGGTTTGTTTTCACTGGGGCATCATGGGTGACCGGTGCTTTCAACAGGGTGGCCAGGGCAGCAAGTGATGTTGGATCAAAGACAAAAGAGAAAGTTGCTGCTGAGCAAGAACATGAGAGCTTGGAGAATGACTTTGCAAAGGTTCATCTCTCTGAGACTCCGCCAGCTGCGACGGGTGAGCATTCTAACAAGCCTGCACCTGCTCAAGGATTGATCCTATGAGTTTTTGTATAACAGAAAAGGACATGGTTTTGTGTATTCAGTTTCTAGTGGTGAACATAGAATCAGTCTTCTGTGAATTGGTTGATGTTGTTTAATAACTTGTGTAGCTCTTTGTTATTATCATCAGGTCGAAGACGTGTGCAAAGAATAGGTAGCTCATAGGTACAAATATGTCTCTCTGTATTTCCTCCCTGATGCATCATTTTAAACCCTGACCTTTCTACCTTGACGACTTGCATTTTGGTTCTTGCTATCAAGGTAGTGATGAAGTTCTTTAAGTTCTTACTCAACAGGCTGAAGCCCCCCAGCATTAGTAGGCATTTCGGATTTGTAAGAGATTCCCCTGCAGAGAGCCGGATGAGGGGAGACCCTCACGACCCTACTATCATTATGCCTTTGCAATGTTACTTGGTTCAACTCCATTTGTGAGTCTGAGGCTTGCCTTTTCTGCCCCATGGCAATTATGCATTAGTTTAACTAAATTTTGTGCATCATATCATTTTATGGAACTCGTTGCTTGGTAACTGCTTAGTGATTTACAGTGTAATTATGTGAAGTGGCCTCATGTTCCCTCTACAGTCTAATTATGGATTCAGTTGTATCTTCAATAACATGCTTTAATAATCTATCAGATCTGGTGGCAAGCCTGGTGATCGTCTAATCCTATCTGTTGTGTTGCTGTGTAATGAAATCTTGCACCTTATGTTCTACATTCTTACTATAGTACAGCTTTTTCTGATAGGAGGTGGAAGTTTTCTTCCCATCATATCGAGTAATTTTGCATTTTGTGTCGTTGCTCCTTACGCTGCAACAAAAAATTGGTTTCATGGGGACTTCAATTACCAGTGGGAGTCAAAAAAAAAAAAAAAAAAAAATCCTTTGGAGACTGCAGATTTGAAACAATTGTTTTAATCTACCAATTGTAACACAACTCAATCTGAGAGCCGTTTTAGATTTCTCTGATCTCATCGCATCTTAAACTAAATCAGGATTAAGCCAGGTTGGGTCATTTATTACTTGGATCAATCAGGTCAAGTTTATGGTGCCACATTAATCAAGTTAAATAGAAATTTTAAGATAACATATAAGGGTATGATGTTTTTATTAGATTTAATTACTTATTAGGCTCGACGCACAAACTGTTCATTTGATAGTATGTTTACTTTAAGTTAAAAAATTAAAAATTATTAATATTTTAAAATATAAAAATAACTAAATATAAATTATACAAATCTTTTGTGCATACATATATATCAGATGAACTAATTGAAAATTATTTTTGACTCCAGACTCGACACATCTACTAAAAAACCCTTGCAATATTTTATTTAAGAACTATTAGGGCCCACTTCCCACTAAGGGAGGAGCCCTCCAAAAATTGGCGTATGCTGCTTTATGAGGCGGGCACACGGTATTCTTTAGTAAAAGGCGAAAGAATAGTTCGCTCTGCGCCCACCTCGCAGCTGCGTGGTTGTACCTGCAGGCGATCAGCCTTTCATATACCCATCGGCACTTTTAACTCTTGCTTTATTTCCGATGTGGGACTAAAGGCGAACTTCTACTAGATTGGGAAAAGGCGAGACCACGCCGTGCTCCGTTCTGACGAATAGATGTGATGCCCCGGGAACGAGGTAAGAGGACTCGTGATGAAGGAATCTTAGCCATATTTATAAATCCGATGGGACGCCTATCGTTAAGACGGCAGGGCAACGGAGTTTGCACCTGTTTTTTTATTTTTTTTATTTTTTTGGTACACCGGGCTCTGACACCAAATATATATATATAGCCACTAGAATCAAGAAAAAAAAAAAAAAAACTAAGCGATGAGTCATATGTTAAACTACCGAAATATGTGGACTTTGCACCTGTCTCATCGACGGGTCCAAAAATATTGCAATGATGAAAAGGTGTTTTTCTTTTTTATCTTCGTAACTAACTTTGGTATGTAAAATTAGCATTAGACACATTGCATGAAGATTTGGTTCCTAGCGTAATTAACTAGATGTTCATGAAGTTAATTAAATTAATATTGGCACTCGATATATTTGAAGGTTATATGAAACAGGAATTTGATTGCCAAATCTGCTTTTTAAAAAAAAAAACAGAGGAAGTTCTTGTGCTCATGTTTGCAATTTGTTAAGCTCTTATAGTAATGTTTTGTAAGATGATACTTTTTTAGCAAATTTTTATCGAGTCCCAACTATATATGTTGCTTGAAGAGCTTTAAATATAATCTGATCATGAGAAAAAGCTAATTATGAAATGCATAATAAGTACTAGAATGAGCAAGGATGGTGGTACAAAATTTATGGGATATAGTTACCAATATTAGCTTTTGGGACAGTTTAAAAATAATAAAAAAATTGATGTTAGATATTGTATAGGGTGTGAAGAGCCTCATGTCTAGCTGGTGAAAGATGAACTCAATAAGTAGACGGTGAAGGAGAAAATATTTAGATATTGAGCATGCAGAAAATTTGATAAATACCTTCATAAAACCAAATACGTTCCTCCAAATTATAAATTACAGTATTCCCACCTTATCCCCAAATGTTATTATTTATTACATTACGATTGAAATTCCCATGTCCACTTCAAAGCCATGAACTCTCTGAAATAACAAAAAGGCACCGTCTCATCATAAAACTCATGAATGCTGTCTCTTTTCCCTTTTTATATTCTCCCCCTTTTATTAGTCTTTTTTTATTTTTGGTTGACAGAGAAACTGATAGTACTAGCGGTGGTTGGGGCTGGCGCCTTCTCCGTTATAAATTAGATTAGAAAAGGTGGCCCCGGAAAAGTGACCCACTTGATCGCTCTGTTCTGATCCATTCGCAATAATTTAGCGTCACTTTCCTGTCTTGTGACAACCAAACAAAGGGAGGTCACGTACGATAAAGTCCCCAGATAAGTCCAGCCAAAGTATTGTAGAGTAAATTAAGGGTAGTCTTTGTCGATCAGTGATGGGGCTATTCTACCCGTTGTATTTGCTGTATAATTCCAATTCGAGGAGAGCAAACAATGCTCGCAGGAAGTTTAAACGAAAGCTACCGTGGCATTTAATTAGGTGAAGATGATAAGAATTAGGCGCTTGTTTCTCGGGAACTAGTGAACTACTAGTATGCATATCTCTCACCTGACAATTAGAAAAGAATTCCTGTGATGCGGTGGAAAGTACATCTGATGATATGATGTGATCGGATTGGTTGAACTCAGTGGAGCAGAACCAAGTCTATCTCGATCAAGTCGGAAAGTAGGATCAAGTCGAGAAGCGAGATGAGTTGATCAAAAAATCTCTGAAGTTACATGCCATCGGACGTGAAGCCCCGTAGCTCAAGAAGATATTTTTTTCTAAACATATTGCAAGCACTACGATCGACCTAATTGCAAGGATTCAAATCTATTCAAATCTAATTGCAAGCACTACGATCGACCTATGCTCATCCCAATGGATCTGCGTTGCGGTGTCTCCTAACTCACATAGGTTATGGATCATGTCCGCTCTGATACCATTTTGTAACAACCTAGAATCTCACCAAAAAAATTAGCCGGACGGTATTATTTGGATTCCATGATTCTGCATAAGCACCTAAGATCTACCCAGTAGATAACCGATATGGGACTAAACATATGCCTGCACGGATCCTCACAGTTATAGCACGACTCTAAGCTGTTAAGATATAATTCACAAAAAATTCGAGAATATATAGCTATAAATAAGCCTGTGAGTCTTTATGGGAAAGGTGCGTCTCTAATATTATTATAGCTATTGTTACTAAGCTCTTTATGCTTCCTATTTTATCTTCCTCGTCTCATGCTAGAAATCTTCTTTAGCTTAAGCATCGGTTGCTGGAGCTAATTTGAGGAGTCCTCTAATCCATTTATTGTCTTGCAAATCCGAAGTAGCCTGCATCACCAATCCAGGAATAGGCGGAAACACGTTGAAAATGGTTTATTATAAACCAATGGCCCTTGTTTTCTTTTCTTTCCGATTTAATGTTTCTTTCCATTCTTTCTAATGAGTTAAGTTGTCTATTTCATGATAAGACCAAGCAACCATGTATTAATTCAGATGACCCATTGATTTATGTAGTTGTTGCAGCAAAAGCGAAAACTAGAAAAAGTGAGAATTAGTATTATCTTTACGGGAGAAGTTGGTTCGAAAGATGAGCTTGCAATATGCATGGCTTTTTTTCTCCTAAGGTCGTGAGCACCAAGATAAGACAAAATCAAATTCAACGGTGTTGCCTCTTTGAATGGTAATACCAGGCCATTGGAGAACATCGAAGACCAAAATCGTAGAATAGTGGCCAAAATTATGAATTTTGCTACATTTGTTATTTATAATAATTCAGGATCTCATTCAAAATAACTAGCCAGAAGATATTATTTAAATTTTTTAATCTTTTATAAGTATCCAAAATCTATCCAGCGAATAACTTATGTAGGATTAAACATACTTTCATCTATCTTTTATAAGTACGGCCCCACATCATTTGTATCCATGCTTTCATCTATCTTAACTAAAAAAAATTAAAGGTTAAAAGAGAGATGAAAGCTAGCCAAGTAATATTGCGTGGGGATCGTTTTGTGCAAAACTCGGTTCCTCGGCACCCAAGTCAACATCCAAGTGCCGGAAACTCTCTTCATCCACTTGATCTGGATTCATTAACGTTAGCGGACACATTGGCCATGGATGGGGACCAGGACGGTCCTGCGATGTCACGTCTAACGAACGATCCAGAGGTATGGCGGCATGTGAACCAGGCGCTCCAACGCCCCACACTCCTAATCAATCAAAGCGAGGCTCCACTGGCGCGTACAGCTAAAATTCACAAGCATCAAACATCCCTTCTCCTGCCCCACCATTACAAAACATAACTCTTGTATGGTCTCCATGTACCAATATCACCACAATGTTACATGAGGGCGTTCCTCGTGTTTGTGCTCATTGTTTCACATAATTGCCTCATATAGCATCGTTGGTTTCGTATCAATTTCAATAATTTAACAGTACAAACTTGCTCAGAGACATTCAAACCATGATCAGTAGTGAAATAACCTTACAGACAAAGCACATATATCGTCAAGCCAACAAAACAGTAAATTGAGCAGGCTTGTATATAACTAACTATTCTGAAAAGGTTCTATCTCCGGTGTATTTCGAAACTTTCTATTTTTGACTTTTTTTTTTTTTTTTTTTGAATGTATTCATATTTGACATGTATCGTTTTGGCGTGCCCAAAAAAAAAAAAAAAACCTCCCCGTAATCCAATGTACTTGGGATTAAATCAACCAACGGACCGATCCATCATCGCAAATGGATGATAACGACCCGTAGGCTGCTCCTGCGGCGAAGCGGAATCGATCGCCGGCTCCCCTTGGTGCTCCGTACAGTTGCCGCATGCTTCTCATAATGCTCGCCAGCTGTTAATCGGTGGGAGCCAAATAACAGCTGGAACACAGTTCCTGCGGCACGCTTTACTAAGCACCATCGGGACGCCCGTTAGCAGAACCCCTATCGGAAACTAAAATCGATATTTATTTAAACTAAAATAAAAAATAGAGTTTTACAAAAAAAAATAAGGGCATTTTTTTTGTTATTTTTTCAAAATAATAGAAAAATTATCGTATTGACAGTGAATTAATCCAGCGCAAGTGCGAATCAATGCAACCGACGCCCATACAACAAAGCAAATCACCCCCTGGTTTCGATCAGCACAGTCCGGCACGTGTCAAGACAGGAGTACTCACGTGCGGAGAGCCTAGCCAAACGCCGTCGCACGTGCGCGGCCATTAGGAGAACCTCCCCAGCTTCCGGTGCCGGAGCTTCCTCGCCTCCTTCAGCCCCCGATGACTCCGAATCGCCGTTACGCCGCCGATCCCGGCCCCGATATTTCGCCCGATCTCCGTCGACGATCCCGCTGCAAAACGACAGAATTTTTTTAAACAAAAAAAGTTAGACGAAATTAAGGAAAAAGTGAAGAAACTGATATCCGCTAGAAAGGATCGGAAGGTTCTAGGACCGGCATTGTACCGTTGTCGAACAGAAGACGGGCGTCGCCGCCGAGCTTTTCCAATTCTGGCAAAAATAGCGAAAAGCGGTGAGGGAAAGAGAGAGAAGAGAGGAGATTTTCCCTGCGAATAAATCTGTAGGACCAAACCTATGGGCGTGGGGTCATGGGAGATGAGGTAGAGGAGGAGCAAGCAGAGGACGGTGAGGAGAGGGATGAGGTGGATGGATCTCTCCGTCCTCGAGTTCGATCGGATCAGCTTCTCGGCCTTGATCTGCTCCTCCTCCGGCACCGTCACCGCCGCCGCTCCACCAGCGCTCCTTCGCCTCTCCTCCTTGTCCCCTCCGCCGGCGGCTCCGCTCATCTGGAGCTTCGCGCCCGGCGACCCGAGCGACTGCCGCTGCATGCTTCTCTCCCGACTACAGCGAGCGAGAGAGAGGAGGGGTTGGTGCGGTGTCGGTCCGTGTCTTGGTGACGAAGGGTTTAAAAAGGAGGGGATTTTTTTTTAATATTCCTTTTTTTTAAGAATAAAATGGGAAATACAACGGCTGGCTTCCTCGGGAAGGGAATTGCTTAGCTGGAATTTTGGGGATGGTTATTTAATTAAGTAATAATTATAATTGTGGTTTAATTTGGCGAATGGTTGCTAATTTGGGCAGAGATCGGGGTGGATTGGAGTTTGACTGGGTGCCGTCATCGGCTGGCCTCGGAGATGACGCAGACGACGTAACGGTGCTCCTTGCGTTCTCAGAGAGCGTTGATCGGTGGATGGACGGTGGTGATGATGTGTTTGATATGGTAATTAATCATGCCTTGGAAAAGAAGTATCGCGCTCTCCAAAAAGGACACACACGCCATCTTTATCCCAAAGTTAAGGCGAAGACAGCGCAATTTCAACCGTAGGATGCCCTGAATCAGATGCCTTTTTGGAGGGATTATCTCGGATTAGCTACCGGGGACACAACAGCAATGCAACCAGAGTAACGCTATCACTGCAAGAGGAGATTAGTGAACTTTTTGGTGTATGGATAATAGATTCCATCTTTAGCAATTGCTTGATGGTTGTTAGTAACTAAGTACCTAGTTAATAAATTTTAATTAGATACTAGCCTCTTAAGTATAATCTAAAAAATGACTCGGACAAAATAGAGACACTCAGCACTTTAATCGATTGACAACATTCTAGTAAAGGTATGGTTTATGTTATTTTTTTTTTGCTAAAACGGATGATTCATATATTTTTAGTATTGATACATTTAATAAAATCAGAAGACAACAAGTTTCAAAGTATTTTAAGCAACTTTCCTTCTCTAACCCACATGATGCCTATAGAGTAACTGGCCCAGTATGGTCTATACTTTCATTTTACACCTTGTACTACTCAAAATGATTCAATCATCCAATGATCCAAGACAAAAGTGGATAATCGAAGTTTCCTGTGAATAATTTATATGGCACGCTACTCATTATATCCTCAAACGTAAGAGAAATCCACCAGGCTCAAGAAACCAAAATGGAGAAATATATGAAATCAATTCTTTGCTAAATTTTAGAAAAGACGTGGGGACAATGCTTAATTACGTGGGAAGGGCCTCCTTTTAATGTCAATGTGTACTTGTTTGCACACGCCTCTTATTTCTTGCTTTGGGCTCTCTGCAATCCCCAAGCACCCGAAAAATTTCATTTAGCTCCATCGTTCCGTCGCAAATAGTGCCATCACCTAGCTCAGCCAAATCTAAAGTGTGCATTCATGCCATGTTCTCACATAGTGTACCTTGTAAAGTTGTAATTGAAGTTTTGATTCACAGCTTCCTTATTTAGAAGATAGCCACGAGGAATCATGAAGTAGTATAGTGATGTGTTTTGGAAGGGCAGGAAAAGAAAAATATATATGAGAAGCAAACAAAGGGCAAGAAAAATATGATGAATTTATAAAATAATTCTCTAATTATGGTGAAAGGTTGATTTCCACTAATTGAGTTTAAGTTTCGTGAAAAGAACAGAAGATGAAAGGGAGAAATGTATCTTTCAAGAAAATCACTTTCAACAATGCAACACTCAATTAGGATGGCTATATAATTTGCGTTACCACGGATATTTCATGGATAGGTGCTAATTGCACCCTCTGAAATGTTGATATCGTATTGATAGATCCTGTCTTTTTAGGCGCACTAGTAGATAAACCATTGCACCAACTTCAATTTTGCTTGCATAACATTACTAAAAAAATGAGAAGAGCTATTAGGTATTCCACTGTATCAGTTACTTGAAATTTTTTGGGCCTACGTGGTTTAGGTGCGACAATTTAGAATCAACAATAATTTCTGAAACTTTTCATGACAAAGCAACCACTCCCTAGCATGACTCCTAAAATATTACAAACCATCATAAATTATTTCAAAAATTTAGTGCAAACGATGAGCAAGGTATTGAATTTGAATCATTGTCTTCTCTATTTTTATTTAAATCCTTTTATCAATCCCATCATTTTTGGTCAATGCCTTTTTTTTTTTCTTGTAAATACTTCTTTTTTTTTGAGGTGAGGGGGGAGGTTGGTGATTAGATCTTGGTCAAATGCACGAGGCCTATGTATCCATGATAAATAACCCGTTTATGGTATCGTTGAGTATACAGTGTTCTTCTATTGTTTGGTAAAAGTTGACTGCACTTTCATTGGTTGGAACAAGTCAACCACTGTTTAATTTCCAACATCCAAGAAAATTGTTCATCTCTTAGAGAACAAAAAAGAAGGCTTGTTCTTCAATAGGATGCAGCTGAGTATGAAAGCATGCTGTTAACACCTGGTTTATTTCAAGGAGTATAGAATAGTAAAATAAAATTTGCAAACTGAAAGGTGATGGCTGTGTTTGGTGATTAGTATGGGTCACCAAGAGTGCTTTCCTTTTTCTTATATTTCACACTTGGTGGATGGGTGATTTCTATCTCCTCTTGACCATGGCCTTATTTACCTAGAAAATTGCACACTTCCAGATCTTTGCCTAATAGCATTGATAGTTTTGAATATAAAATTCATAAAAAATATAGCTTCTCAATATAAATTTAGTATTGAAATTTTCCGCCGTATTAATGTAGAAGATTAACAATGTTAAATGGTACTTAAAATGATTGTTTATCAACATTGTCAGTCAAACAAGGAATATCCAATAAATTATGTTTCCAAAGGTCTATATATGCCAAAAAAATAAAATGAAATGAAATAAAAGAAGAGCAGCAAAGCTTTAGTTGGTCAATCAAGCTTGTTGGCTGGGGGGGGGGGGGATCCAAATCCAACTTGGGGTAGATCCATCTGAATATACTAACGAAAAGGACCAAGTCCACATGGTTGTGCCTCCCTTTTGTTTGGCATTTCTATTGGTTGAATGAAAGCATTGTCCGGAGACTAGCAGTAGTAATCCTTGATTCCATTGTTTTTTTTTTTTTTACTAAAATAGGTATTTCATACATCACAAGTACGGAGACACTCAATGAAATCAGCAAATAAGTCACGAAGTGCCCCGGGCATCGCCCTCTTTTCCACCCTTAGGGTTCCTTCGGAGTGGTTAGCCACATATGCTGTCACCCCGCTGTAATTTTCATTTATCAATCTGAAAAAAAGCTGTCACAATATTACTATAAGCCATCATCTGACCATGAATACTATTATAAAGATTTTATTTACACTAACATAAGAAATATATTTGATTATATACTTACAATCAGCTGTTTGTAAATTAATAACTTATGTCACTTGAGACATAGGTGCAATAGATCATCAGAGCTAATTTTAGGAAAATCTAGTAGGTCATGAATATTGGCTTTTGTTCCTTTGAAAGATTTAAATGGAGACCGATATGAAAAGCTGTGAATCCAACATCAGCATAGGGCCATGATATGTCGAAAATCCTACAATAACTCATTCTAATCTACAATTTTCTGCACATGCCCCTCCATAGGGCTCTTAACCATTCCATAAGACTTGATAATGTTTTGTGGAGATTTAGTTTGGAATTAATGGGATAGGCAAAATCCAATATATAATTTTAATATGGTTGGGCTCATATCCATGCGATTGTTGCCTAACACCTATTGATATGGTTGACGCACATATTCTTATAATGATAACTTTTTTCTATCACTTCGTCCAAAATTCATAGGCCCGTAAAATCTTTTTGCAGCTCGGCTCTCCGCATGGTAAATCTTTACTTTGACATAAAAACACTTCTTTTAATATTTCTTTTACTTTGTTTTTCTAGGGAGAGAAATAAGAGTATTGAATTGATAAAAACAATAGTATATCTATAAAATAATACGAATAAAAAAAAATAATCACATATATGTTTGGCAAAATCTTAGGACAACTATTAAAAAATGGCCTCTACAGTCATTATTAATATCAATCAAGATCTGGTTGTTATCGATTTTTTTCACACCTTAATGATCATACTACTTGGAAAAATTCAGCTAAGCTTATCAATACTTTACTAGACTAAATTAAATTAGAAATCCAAGTACTGGCTTAAATTTGATTCATATGCACCACTGCAATATAGCTTACATGATCCCTAATAACTGGAAGCTTACTGTAATTAAATTTTAAATATAAAATTGATTTGTGAGTTGCGACGTCAAATTAGGTGTTTGCATTAAGCAAGAAAATGAAGTACGAAGCAAAGAGTTCTCTATGAATTAAACCAACAAAATTCCAGGAGTTACCTAAACTAGAATACCAATCCTAACACCAAGTGAGAAAATTAACTATAGGTGCAAGTGCCATAAACATAACTTATCGAGCGAAAAGTGACGTTATCAATTGACTTCAAATTTCACACTATGCTTGTTACCTCAGAAAATAAAGAGTGCTAATCGATCTAAGAAGGGAGTTTGGGGGATTGAGCGAAAAGTGACGTTATCAATTGACTTCAAATTTCACACTATGCTTGTTACCTCAGAAAATAAAGAGTGCTAATCGATCTAAGAAGGGAGTTTGGGGGATTGAGTATAGAAACCAAAGCAATTGATTTTAGGACCGGGTTTGAGTCAAGTTTGAGTTAAACAAACACCAGCAGTAGGCTCTTGCCAATATTGTCATATAGTATGAAACATTTTAGGAATGACCAATTATAAATATATGGCTCATAAGAATGAAACTTAACCATATGATCCACTAGTTCAAGAAGGAACAAGGAGTCTCTGCAAATTTTAAAAGCCAAAGACCTAGCACCATGTCTAATTGATGAAGGCACTACAGAAAAAATATGAGTATGTCAAATATTTTTATATAGAAGTAATTTTCAAACAATATATCGCCATGCATCCGTTTGTGAACCAAGCAAACCGTTAAATTGTAGATGCCCATATCTTACACCTCCCCATCATCCTGCCATGGATACCTAGAAAAATATATGGATCTGCCGCAAAGGAATGGACAATAGATGAACCTAGTTATAGCCAAATAGATTTAGCTTGGCTCATAAATAGGTTTACTTGAGCTGTTACAAGTGTCAATATGGAAACCCATTCAAAAGCTTGACTCATAAAATATGCCAAGACCGAGACTTTGGGTTGCCAAAAGTAAGCAAGGGCTGAAAATCAACTTGGAAACAACTTGTCATATTCAATATCATGATTATAAATCTGAACATTCGTAACTAAGCTTTGCTTGGGATTAAAAATTACCCAAGCCTGAAATACATGCCTCAATATTGCTGTTGCTCCAAGTTCAAATGAGTTAGCCTATTAGAATCCATTGATTGATTGATTGATTATGCCAAACTTAGTCGGTCTTATCAAACTTTATCTTGATTGATTTATGATTGATTGTGCCAAACTTCGTCAGCCTCCTAGTACTATATAAAGGCTATTTCTGTACATTGTAATTGATAGATAGAAATACAATTCTCTTCTCTCATTTTTCTTTTTCAATGTAACCAATCACAAAAGTTTACAATACATGCCCTGATACAAAAAAACTAAAAATAGGCTCATGGATGGGCCTGAGCAAAAATATAACATGCCCAATCTGAAAATGAGGCCAAGCCTGGAAATATTAACAAATAGTCTGGACCGGCTCAGCCCGGCACCAAATGACTACATGTTCAGGGTTGGACCAAGCCTGGATAAAATATTATAGACCCGATGTCCCGGCCAGGCTAGTCTTGGACATAAGAATCGGACTTAATTTTTACTGTAGAGCCCGGCCCGGCCCGACGTTGGATCACCTCCATAATTCCAAGCACCATGTCCCGAGCAGGAGACCTTTCTAAAACTCCCAGTGCCCACAAAATACAAGAAGATAATCCCATGTTGCGCTGCTGGTTTTACATTCTGGCCCATTTGGTTCGTGGGAAAAGAAGGAGGAAAAAATGTGGTCAATGGAAAAGTAATGAGATTCCTCTTGTTTGGTTGGAGTTTTCAAAGGAGAGAGACAAAAAAGTTGTATTCTTATGGAAATATAATTCCCATATTTCATGGGAAAGTAACTTTCCCATGTTTTGGCAGGAATCACTCAATTTTTATTTTTTCTCAAAAAAGCCCTTCAGCATTAAAGAAGCATTAAAGAGGCATTAAAAATCTAATTTTTATTAAGGGCATAATAGAAATTATGCATAACTTTCTTAGGAAAGTGGAGGATCAACCAAACATAAGCACTTTAAAATTTTATCACTTTTCTATGGTCAACCAAACATGCCAAAAGTACTTTCGTAGGCATCCTCTTCTTAAGACTTTGTTTTTCAGAAATCATATTTCTAGAAGGAAAAATGCTTCCCGCGAACCAAACGAGCCCTCTACTCTTCTACTAATCAACAAAATCCTACCTTTCTTCATGTTCGGGTTGCATCTTTCACGCAAAAGAATAATTTATATTCTTTCACGGCGTCGCCCGTTGGATCACATCTCGGCATCTCAAAAGTGACTATGACGCGATCCAACGGTCCCTTCACGGGAAGGAAAGTGAATCCTTCTTCGCCTCGGCTCGTGTCGGTCCATCGCCGCCAGCTCCCGGCTTCCGCTCCAAGAAAAGAGCTCTCTCTAATAATCCTTATTAATCTAACGGACAGGAAGAAGGAGCCGAGTGGGAGCGAGCGAAAGAGGGAGGGGAAGATGGTTTTGTGGGAGATAACGCTGGGAACCGCCTATTTCTTAGGGCTGAGGCGAACCTACAAGCTTGCCCTTAGGATTCAGCGGCGCATCGTCGGCCCCAATCACCCCAAGATCCGCCAATTCCTTCACAGGTAACCCCCCGCCTCTTCTCCCTTCGATCCGTCTTCTCTTGTGTTATCGTCTTGGTTTCTTTCTTGTATATACTTGTTTTTGTCAACCACGGATGGTAGTGGCATTGTTGTTAGAATCTCATGGCTTCATGTTCGTAAAAGTGAGATTCCATCACCATAGCTTCTCTCGGATTTTTTCTGGTCGTTTTTTTTTTGTTGAAATCACTTATTTGGTTAATACCCTAAATAACAAAAGAATATTCTTGAGGCCACTCGTTGTTTTCTTTTCCCCCAATCACCATTACAAACTTCGCTTCTGATGTGCGACGCGATCGATGTGGTATAGTAGCTTTGATATAATCTTTATTGCATTAAGTTGATCTTTTACTCAACCAAACGTAGCGGGGCTTTGGGAACATATTCAAGGGGAAAGATATGGGTTATGGTTGGGTTAATTGAGGTAGATGGATCATTATCTTCAAGAAGATGAGTTCTTGTTGCCATCTTGAGAGATGATGGAGGAAATATGCTTGGCGCAATAGTTCATTAAAAGGGACGGAGCTATCTTTCGAGGATGTCGTAAGTTGGTTAATAATCACTTTTAAGGTTGATTAGCTTTGTGAACAAGAATTCGTTTCTTCATTCTTCATAGCAAATCCAAACTCCCTGTCTTCAAACAATCCAGAATTCTAATAATGAACTAACAGATCTCAAACTAGATAGCTGATTTGTGGTAGGTGATGGTTGCACCATGGAGTCTTAAATTCACATTTGGTGGAAGTTTTGGCAATAGAAGCTTAGAGAAGATAAGATGAAACTTACAAAGATGAGGAATTATAGATGAATAAATGGTAAAACAAGGATTGTTCTTGATAAGGAACTTACTCATTTTTGCATTTCAAGGGGAAAAAAGAGAGAAGGGGTGGGGTGGGAGAATCTGCAAACAGAATATGGAGGAATTGACACTGATAGAGGTTGCATCCCTTTATAGGAATATGAAAAATGGTCTTACTAGCCATTATAATTTTATATACCTTCTCTTATATTTCAGAGGCATGCAATAATACACTACATCCTAGAAAGAAATGTCTTGTTCCTTTCCTCTGCAATAATCTGTACTAGCATATAACCTGCACAATGTGCTGGTACAATTTTTTTCTTTTCTTCCAACTGTTGTTGAAATGCAATACAACAATGCAACAAATTATAATAAATAGAAGGCTTTAATAGCTGATTTTTTGTGTCACATTACATAATAAACTTCAATGATTGTCGAGCAAAATCTTTCATCATTATTAGCGTTGTCATTAATACAGGCATCCAAATGACAATGGAGAAGAACTTAGCACAACTTGCATGCAAGAACTCCTATCATTAATATTGCAATCATCAATATCAGCCCTTTCACGATACATCATGCGTATGGTTCTTCTCCTCTTTTTTTTCCAACTATTGTTGAAATGTAATGTAATGATATAATGAGTTATATTAAAAAGAAGGTTTTAATAGCCAAATTTTTGTTACATATTAAGTAATGAACTTTAATGACTACCGAGCAGAAACTCCCGTCATTAATAGCAGTGTTATTAATATTGGTGTCCATATGATGAATAGAGAATTTTGCATAAACTAAGCTTGCATGCTAAGACTCCCGTCATTAATATCACAATCATCAATATTGGCTCTCATGGGATGGAGTATGGTTCCTTTCTCCCTTGTTCCAACTATTTATGAAATGTAATATGGCAATGCAATAAATTATAATGCATAAAAAGCTTCAATAGCCAAATTTCTATTGTATAATAAACTTTGATGATGGCCGAGCACATTAATACGACCATTAATATCTGTTGCATATTAAGCAAGGAATTTTAATAATGGCCGATCACATTAATATTTCCATCATTAATACCAACATTCATATGAAAAATGGAGAGCTTTGCATAAGCTTAGCCTTCATTTTAGATACATAGAAGAAATAAGTCATTAAATATGGCCGAGCCCCTTGTTTTTTAATTATTGTTAGCATCACAATGTGTAATTATTGTAATATACATTTTTTAACAAAACTTATCTTCTATAACTTTCCTTCATGTTTCAGCCTAGTCCTTAATTTATTCACTTAGCATCTTAATTTATTCACTTAGCATCTTACCAATACAATATCATCTTCAAATAATTTATCATAATAACATATATATCAAAACATTTCCTTATTTCTTGAAACTAGTTGGGGCACACGAAGAGATAGATAATATTTTTAGAACTCATTCTACTTCTATAATTGTTTTGTTTGTCATATCCAATTACCCTTAAGGATGCCTATACTAATTTTCTTCTTTGTCCTTCACCACATGTTTCCCCTTAAATATCTCCCTCCCTTGGGCTTCTTACTTGGAGCTAATTACCTTAGCTTCTAACTGCTTGTATTCTCTCTCCCTTGATGTTCATCTTGGCCTATGGTTGGCCAATTTTACTATCTTTTTTTGAAGCGCTCCTACTCTCCTCCCCATCCTCCTTTTTTTTAAAAAAAAATTGATTTTATATGTATTCCATTTGCATGCTGGGCAACTGCTACCCTCCATCTAATTCATTCAGACAAAGTCTTCTAAGCATTGGGTTTTTTCGCCATAAAAGAGCGGTTAGAACCCATCAGCCAATTTATTAAAAAAAAAGCAAGAGGAGGCAGGATTGAGTTTTAATTAAGAATAAGGGCATGTGTGGATTTGTTATATTCATAAGATTTTCAGCCTAATCATCCAAACAGGCCCTAAGTTGGCTCATTAATCATCAAGCGGAAAAATGTGCTTTCCCTCTTCAAAATGGATATATAACTTATCATAATTGTCCTTCTACATAATTTACATGTAGACTTTACCATGTAGAGTACCTTTTGTTGGAAATATAAAATGGTTGTATGTTAGCCGATTTTCTTCAGATCATTTTGTATTGTCTACAAGAATTGCAAGTCATACCCACTAAGTAAGATGTGTTTTCCTAACAAACTTTAGTTATGTCTTGGTAGTTATTAAGTAGATTGCTACTGCAAAATTTCATATTTAGGTGGGCCTACTAGTCTGGCTCGTGTTCTAGTTGGTCCTGGTTGGTTTTCCATTTGTTTGATCTTCAAGAGTGATATATCTCCGTATTTGTTAGCCACATAACCTTGTGAATAGATCTTCACATATATTGAGTATGTTTATTACTCCATCCACATGAATTGCACATGCCTCAAAATACAATATGACATCAACTCTCAGGGGCACTCTCTCTTAAGTTAAAAGGTTAAATTTTGTCAAACTACGTCAATGATACATCTCCAAGGAATACTATCCCAAATTAGTTTTTCCTATTATTCATGTGTCAATAATTTATAGATAAAGTACTGGAGGAGGCAAAGCCTTTGTACATTATTTGTTATCTCACCTGTTTTATTGCCTTGTCCTATTGGATGATATTGTGCTTATCGAGTAGTCTGACTCCAACTCATATAACATGTGCACAAGACAAGTTTTAAGTAGCAACATTAGATGCATGCGTCAAATATACTAATGAATTATCAAAACAAATCAATCTTCATATTGTGCATGATAAACACAGATAGACATAAAATAACATTTTTATGTCTTTTTTCCTATGATGTTCCATCAGTAGCTTGAGGTTTTTGTATTGATACGCCCAATGTCATTTCTGGCATCAAACTAAATGTTTTGCATAATATATTTGCATAAATAAAGCTACTAAGCTTGGAGAACTGACCAGTTTGAGAAAACTAATGGGAATGGTTTTCTCAAGAATAGGTTCCCCTCAACCAACAAAATTTGCTTTTAGTAATAAGTCATTTTTCAAAGAAAACAGGCAGTGCTACCATTCATTATATTTTTTTCCCCTTTCTTTTCCCTTGGACTTGATATTTCTGTTTTTCGTTGTCACTAAATGCCTTGAACCAAGTTCTTTGCAACAAACTGAATCATGAAGCTTTTCTGTAAAGAATCTTTCTTATTTGCTGGCTTGATTGTGTATGAAACATGTAAAGATAATGGATGCATTAGTGGTAAAATAAGCTGCCATTTGCTATGATTGGGTCAGTCAATCTGCTATAGTATTATGCTGATATTAGGTGACTTTGACCTACAAATTTTCATTCCTCTAAGCTGCTTACAAGCTTCCATATCATCTTACCTTTGTGCAGGCGCACACGCAGTGTTTTTGATGTGGCAGTCAGAGTTCACCAAAGCACACAGCAGAGACCCATAGAAGTTGGAAGGAATTTTGGGAACTGGATTCTACGGTGGCTAGACCGTGTGAAATCATCAGCGCAGATCCGTGCCCAACCAACAAGGCTACTAACCTGTAGTAACCACATCCCCAAGAATGTAGCAAGCTCTGGCCATGCTTTTAGATACCAGAGGCCCATATTTCACAGTAAATATCAGGAGAGGAAAGTCCGTTCTTTTTTCGCCCCTTGGAACATTCACCTTAGATCCTTCCCAACTATAGCCATGATGATGCAGCCTCTGCGACCTGCTGGCATGAATGGCCAGTATAGGCATGCATCTCATTATATGCCTAGCTCATCAGCATTGGACTACAGAATAGATCGAGTTCAGAGCATTTTCCGCAAGGATATTGCCCAGTGGATGCTGCGTAACTAAATGTGCAGCTACAGGTTTTGCTGCCAATTATCTACTTTGTTGTTATATCTATATCTCCTCTGATCAGATGTTCGAGTTATTCTAAATATGAAATATTTTTGTAATACTGGAAGATCTCTGATGGATAATGCTGAAAGTCTGGATAGCCTGCATGATCATTTAATTCATGCAGTTTGAAGAACCTGAATACAACTTTTGAATCTAGGAAGTCTTTGGATGGTTGTTTTAGGACATCCGTTTAAATTGATGCCACAAATAGGCCATCTCGCAAAGATATGTGATTCGTTACGGAGATGGTTGGTCTGTAATGCTGTAGACTTCCATGGCTGTTGGTAGACCTTGTATCTATAAACTTTAATTCTCTGCGTGCTTTTCTTATAGTAAATATGGACAGCTTGCCATCACCTCATGGCTGCACTCTCTGCACTTTGGCTTCTTTCTAATGGCTAAAAGAGTGTTTTGAGGCTGACCTAGGATGAAATCTCATGGAAGACTTGTGAGCTAATGCTTAGCACCAAATGTTTGTTTTGCTTACCATGTTGTTCTACCATGCGGAGGAACTTGAATTTTAGCTATAATATTTTCAAACAAGTCAAGATGGGAACTTAATTTGGTGGTTGGCACTGGCAGGCAATAAATTTGAAACTAGAAACTCATTCGGGAGTCTGGCTACCATTGGGTTGTACAAAGACTTGTTTTGTTTTTCCCTGCGTAGAAATAAACTTTGCGAGTTCTATTTTTTGTATGGTCTTCTTGTTGGCAATAATAGTAATAAGAAATTAAAACTTACTATGCTTCTAGGAACAAGAGTCCTCTGGTGCACGCATTAGAAAATATTGTATGCGTCAAACTTTCTATTTGGCCATTTTTTTTTCTAGTGTCCATCTTAAAAAAAAATCCAACTACTAACAGGATCTGTCAGTCTCGTAATTTAAAAAGTTCCCAGGCCTGGCTCGATTTTTTGGTCGGGCTGCTTTTTCTGCCTAGGCCCGACCCTTGGGCTTTTTTTTTAATGCCCAAGTCCGAAAAATTTCGGGCCGGGCTGGGCGGGTTGGGCGGGCCAGAAGGCCCGTGATCAGCTCTATTTGAATGACTATTTGGATGGGTGTGTATCATTTAGCCATGTACTATATACTAGTGAACATTGTGTTTTGGAAACTGTTTCTGGTGGTCCAAACCGAGAACGATTGGCACAGCGGTGTGAACGGGGTTCCGTTTGAGTTGCCTTGGTTGGTGTTGATTGCGCTCCACCTTCCACCGGGAAACCTGCAAGCAAGCCTCGCACCACCACTGGGGCAGTGGGGGCCCTCCGACGATCAAGTCAGAGGAGATTGGAGGAGAAGGAGAGATAATAGTAGCAAGTAAGAGAATGCTCTAGAAGTTCTCGCTTACCCCCCCTCCTCCCCCCAGCCGCATATATACCAGGCTGGGGGGTCTTTCAGGGGGGTTCGTCATCGTGGGGCACGATGGAGCTGCCACTGACACGGCCGTTACAGGGCGTCGTGGGGCAGCGCTGGGTACGGCCATGACAGGGCGTAGTGGAGCTCCGCCTTGTACGGCTGTTACAGGGGATCGTGGAGCAGCGCCAGATACAACCGTTGCAGGGAGTAGTGGAGCAGGAGGCTGCGGCGTGCCTCTGGGGAATAGCCTGTCGTTGTCGAGAGATGTCCGACTCGGGGTCGGGCTGCGGAGATGAAGATGTCCGACTCGGGGTCGGATTGCTGGATCAAGGGGCAGCCGACTCGGGGTCGGGCTGCGGAGCCGAAGATGTCCGACTCGGGGTCGGATTGCTGGATCAAGGGGCTGCCGACTCGGGGTCGGGCTGCGGAGCCGAAGATGTCCGACTCGGGGTCGGATTGCTGGATCAAGGGGCAGCCGACTCGGGGTCGGGCTGCGGAGCCGAAGATGTCCGACTCGGGGTCGGATTGCTGGATCAAGGGGCTGCCGACTCGGGGTCGGGCTGCGGAGCCGAAGATGTCCGACTCGGGGTCGGATTGCTGGATCAAGGAGCTGCCGTAGTCTTCCTGGGCGCGCGTGCCGGTCACGTGGGGCATGGTGGCTAAGTTCCCCCGTAACAGAAACTATATATCAATTTACCTAGAGCTATATATTGGGCAACTGTTGGGTGTGTATCAAGGAAACGATATATATTTGGAAGCCGATGAATATGTCACTTGATTATATACTGTGTACTAGTGAACATCATGTTCTGAATGACTAGTCGATTTATCTAAATATGTGTATTAGGATGTTGGATGACTATTTTGTTAAGTTTGTATTATCAGGTCATGTAGTGTATACTAATGAACATCATATTATGAAAATCATATACCGATTTATCCAAATATGTGTATTGACATGCTGGATAATTTTTCTGCTAGGTACGCATCACTTAGCTATATAGTGTGTACTAGTAAACATTGTTTTGGAAACTATACATCCATTTACTTGCAGGTATATATTAGGATGCTTGATGACTATTTTGCTATGTGTATATTACCTAACCATGTATTGTGCGTTGGTGAATACTGTATTCTAGATGCCTTCATGAAAAAGAAGATTCACAGGAGGGCAAAAAGCTTGGAGATGGGGAGAAAAACCTTGCAAAGAAGAAGAGAGAATACAACTTTCTTCATGTGTGATTTCTTTCCTTTTTTTTTTTTTTTTTTAAATCACAAGGCTGACAGATTCCATAAGCAGAAAGAATTTTATTGTAATTTAATGTTTGGATTTTCTCTTTAAGATGGCGCTAAAGAAAATATGGCAAGATAGGGAGCTTACCCCATACAATATTCTCCCGTGCATGCACCAATGAATTTTTTTCCTCCATATATTAGAATGCTATTTATAAACTCCATTGCATTGATTATTTAAAAAAAGGAGAAAAAATAAAAGGAATCTCTGTTGATTGAGTGCTATAATTAACCTCTCTGCTCCTACCTGTGTATATATGGTATCTCAGTAATGCCATCACCGTTCTTACCACGTTTCATTGAAATGGTCATCCAGCTCCAGCCAATGCAGGAAGATCCAAATTTGGCTCCCAGATAAAAATTTTGAATCTTGGACATCTTATCCCAATTTGCTCTTTCCTGTTGGAGACTGCCAGCCGTGCAGTTACCCACTTACCATCCGGGATGTAGACCATAACTCAATCTTGAAACATCAAGCGATTCCCCGAGATCGGACGGCTGGGAACAGCCGAGCCGCCGGCCAGCGCAGCTCAGGGCGGCGAGGATTGCGGAGTTCTCCATAGCGGATGATGGAGTCCACCGTGGCGGTGGCGACGCGCCGCTCTTTCTTTCGCCGTACCTTTTTTTTTAGAAAAAGAAATTATTAATTAGAGAGATGAGTTGGGAGGACTGATTTATTTTTCCCGATTTTCGTTCTTTTTTTTTTTTTGGTTCTATACTTGAGGAGGCTGATGCCGACCGATTCCATTGAAAGGGAAAGGAGGCCGAATCCCAAACCAAACCCAAGTTTTCTTGTGCTTCCCTTCGATCCGATCCCCTCCTCCACGAGGCGCTCGCAATCCGGCGCGAGATCCAGAGACCTCGGGCTCCCACTCCAGATCCGCCAAAAGGGGCGCGGATTCCCGAAGGCGGGGAAGAGAGATCGGGAGCCGAGGCGGACCCGATCAGCATCCCTGTCCACTCAAAATTCGGACGAAATCCACTGGATTTCGATCATCTGATTGGATCCCAGATCCAAAGAAAATCGAATCTTGGTAGGCCGCAAAAGCAAATGCGGTCGATTTCTTAAAGATATCGATTCCTATCGAGTGCGAGAAGATCAGGAATTCGATTCATTTGTATTGAGAGTTAGGAGAAGAATGAGTAGAATTTCTCAGTTTCGGCTCCTCTGAGAGGCGATCTGAGAAAACGCGGTTCAAGAATCGGAGACAAGGAAGAGGAGGAGGTCGAAGCCCAATTCTATCCAAGATGAGCGGCGGCAAAGAGGATGCGGTGAAGCTGGACGACGAGCAGCTGGCGGAGCTTCGGGAGATCTTCCGGTCGTTCGACCGGAACAACGACGGCAGCGTCACCCAGCTGGAGCTCGGCTCCCTTCTCCGGTCTCTGGGTCTCAAGCCCAGCCCCGATCAGCTGGAGGCTTTGATCCAGAAGGCGGACACCAACAACAATGGCCTGGTGGAGTTCTCCGAGTTCGTGGCTCTCGTCGCGCCGGAGCTTCTCCGGGCCAAGTCCCCCTACACGGAGGAGCAGCTCCGCCAGCTTTTCAAGATGTTCGACCGGGACGGCAACGGCTTCATCACCGCCGCCGAGCTCGCCCACTCCATGGCCAAACTCGGCCACGCCCTGACGGCCGAGGAGCTCACCGGGATGATAAAGGAGGCCGACACCGACGGCGACGGCCGGATCAGCTTCCAGGAGTTCTCCCAGGCCATCATCTCCGCCGCCTTTGACAATTCGTGGGCTTGATCCTCTAACTTCTTCTTCCGGCAGGCCTCCTCGCCTCTAGATCGTTCATGCTCTGTTTCGCTTTTCCTCTCTATGTATGCATGGAAAACGGAGTTCGATTGCGTGGTTGTTGAATGAGAATTTTGGAGTGAAATCTGTGAGGATGGCCAGTGGTGTTGAATTGCTCCGACCTGGTGTATATGGAGACGGGCATTTTTTTTTCTTAATTCTTTCAGATTTTTACATTTGAAAAGATTGCATCTTTCATGCAAATGCTTGTGATTTGGGGTTTTGATTTCCAGTTTGTGAGAATGAAAAATAATCTGAAAGAGCAGATTAGCAGAACTATAGAAAATTTTGAGTTGGCATGCAATATTTACGATGTAATTGGAATGCTTTTACGGGTCTAGGGAGCTTAATTGACAGGTGCAGATCTGTCTGTCATCAAAATTAGCATGTGATTGCTTTGTTGCGGGTGGGTCTGTCTATTTCTTGCCAATAGGTGGAAGAAAAAAAAAATAGGGTTGGTTACCCTTAATCTCACAAATCCTGAAAGTTCGGAAAAATGATTGTAAAAAAAAAAAAAATATATAGTATTTGGTTAGTGAAAAATTACTCCAAAAAATGATACTAGAGAAATATTACTAGTTTTTGTTGAACATAATTTTATATAGAAATATTAGCAAATTTTTAGCAATACTTTTGAATAAACAATTCAAGTAATGGTATTTTCTTAAAATTCATTTGTTGGCTGTTTATGGCCCACTTACATGAAAGATATCAATATGAATCATTTCAAATATTGAATTAAACATATATTAGAAAATATATTTCCTATTCTAAATATTTTTTAGTATATTTTTTGGTATATTAAGAAATATACTAATTATAAATTTTATAAGATCTATGCTGTAATGGTTGGTATTGAAATAGTTGTAAAGTTAATGTCACACCCTAGTTGAAGTCCAAAGCTCTCGCTTTGATATGCTCATAGTTTGGGTGTCCTTTTTTCTGTAACAGAGCTGACTGTGAGGGATTTATCTGTGACATGCTAAGCCAGGAGATTCTTTTCCTACTTTAGCTAGCCTCCTGACATTTAGATGTTATATAGAAATGCCTTGGTGCTCATTTAATATTACTCTATCTGTTCATGCTTGTACCCTTTTCACCATGAATCCATTCAAATTATTGATTGTCGTTTGACAAATTCGGTCATTTTTCTGTGACTTCTTTGCACCATTCTCCAATTCGGATATAAATAGTATACTCCCAAACAGGTTACTTTGTTGTGAGAAGATTTAGATATCTTAGTGTTCTCATCTTTTCATTTCCTCCGTGCATATTATAACACAGCTGGTTTCACGGACTAAAATCTAATAGTTTTTCTGTTCCTAAGCAGCCCATCGAGGCTCCCACAATTGCAGAATTTGGGAATGATTAATACATGCAGCCTTAATTCCACTTGTGTGAAAGCTGTTTTCATGTTTCGAATCTGTGACCTCCATTTATAATGGAGCTGATGCATCAAGGCTCACCCCCTTATAGTATTTTCCTGATCCTAAATTTGAATGATGCCATTAAAAGCCACAAATCTTATCTCGCAAAAGATGCATGATTGTAATGCTGCATTCAAAATTAAAAGCCTAGTTGCATGTATTATTTGCATTTCATTGGATGTACAATTTATTTAAAATGGACAAGAAATGTTTACAGATCTTTCTCTTATAGAAGGTACAACAAACACTCTGAAATTGGTCAGGATTTTATCGGTAATTTAAACGCATTTCAGAGAACATTTTAAGCAACGCAAATCTTATGCTGGTGGAATGTTCATCGGCACCAAAGATAGAAACCAAAGATAGTAAGCTTCACTGAGGAATGAGGACATGGGCAAAGAAACATTGGTAGAAACAAGGCAGCTTATCAGAACCAATCTGTTTTGAAGTCTCACCATGGAAGATTTATGCCCGAGGCATGCTGCACAAATATGAAAGCTAGTGAGAAGCTGAACACTTGAGCATCTAGCTGTGTTTTTCTCTTCATTTTTCAAATAGTTGGGGAGGTCATAGGTCAGGGATAGTCGAAGATATTGACACTTGAAGGTTGACCCCCTGACCTCTCTTTGAAAGCGAGGACTGTGCTAATGCTCAGGTACAACATCTAACACCATAGTTTGAGGAACTCAAGCATCTTTTTAACAAGAGGAAAAAAAAAAACCCTTCACATGGAATCTCCTCCATGTGGAGTCCTAAAGTCCTGTGAGTAAATCTGAATGTGAATGTAGGGACATGAATTCACGAACATCCAGCTGTGAATATTTCAAAGGAGGGTTTTCTTGCTGGGCTTTCAACAGTGTTTGCAAGCATGCACTGCCTTAGTTTATTAGCATCGACGCCTCCTACAGTACATAATAGCTTTCTAGTTTCTACTTGAGGAAAATAGCAGGCCGCACATTATAAGGAGATGAATGGAAAATAAGGGGCTTGCTGTTCTTCAATTGTTTTCTTTGTGGTTTCTCATTGTCCAAACAGGAGAGAGAAAACAAGGGGTAAATTGCTCATTTTCCATTGAAAGTTGTACCATCAAAATTTGGAACAGCATATCGTTGCCCTACTTGAAATGTTACAGGACGATAATTTCAACGACTGGCTTTGAAGTGTCGCTCGATGGAGATAATCTTGGTCTTATTATATTGATGGTTGCACTTTTGGACTATAGCTCGTGCTGGTTGCACCCCTCCTCCAGAAGAGAGGTTCTACGTTCAAATTATAGTAATATTTGTTTACAAAGCACCCCTTTAAAGGATTTCTAAACGAACATTTGGATTACATTTTAAAGAACCTACTGTTACCTTACATTCTAGATGAATAATGATTCAGTTCGTAAAGGGATAATTGGCAGTAAAAGTTGAGCTTGTGCGCCCTAGCCAGCATGCTTTATAGAATGAAAGGAAGTAAAGCTGTCAGGAGTGGTTTTGTGCATGGATAATGCTGATGTGGTGTGGATAGTATTTTTACGAACATCGTACCCAAATAATTGAACAATGCAGTCCAAATCCTGAAAGGGTAGGAATGTTTTCGATTCAAGCTTTGTGCAGAAATTGATATGCATCTCGAGACACCGAAGCTGTTTCGGCTGACCGGTTTGCAAGATGTGTGCAATTATCTAGTGAAAATACCTGCAGCTCCTGGCATCTACTAAGATCTTCTGACAATGATTCTTGGTAGAATTCTAGTTCTTTACTTTCTTCTTCTTCAGAAGAAGAAAAGAAAAAAAAGGGGTAGGTTGCAATCTTGCCTCACATGTAGAGGCTGGCCCAGGGGTGCAAGATGTTGTTAAAGTGGAGCTTGGCCCGACCCATTTGCATCGCTGCTGAAGGGTGCCAACCTACCTGCTAATAGGAGCCCACCTCCATAGCATGCTCGTGGACTGGAAAACGGAATGGTGACCTAAAAAAGACCTTCAGCTGGGTCCCGGATTTCTCTCGGAGTCAAAAGAGAGAATTCTGCTCCATGATTTGAGTATTAAGTTGTTCTGGCCATTGAGTTACCAAAGAGAACTCAAGTCTTTCTGCCTTTCTCACCACTAAAAGAGCAAAGAAGAAAAAGATATGCACCCTATGTTGAACTCATTTTAAGGCCGGTTCCAAGAGCACTTGAAGATGAGATGTATTAAGATCGACAAGCAGGACAAGACCATGTAGAGAGACAGACCAAGTATAATGAAGCACATTATATGGCATGCACTTGGTGGAAACAGTGGCATGGCGCAGTCTTCTCCCAAAAAAAAAAATCACAAAGTTTTCTAAAAACAGCGGCGTCACTCAAGATGGTCTATTTGAGAAGGCAGTGGAATGAAAGACTTGGAACAAAAAGTATTCCAGTTTGGTAGGCTTCAACTGTGGCTATTGTTAGGGCCCTGCTTGGATCAGCCTGGTATGGGGCGAGCTGGGCTGTCGTCTTCCCCGTCCATCCAGGCCCACTTAAATAGTCTTATCGCATACCAGGTGGGGCCCGAGCGAGCGGTTGGTAGTTGGTGGTGGTTGGTACCTGGTTTCTCTTTAGAGGAGGTCGCGTTTTCAAACGCACAAAATCTATAAAGTTTTATATCCTACAATAGGAGTCTACTATTTGAGGACCATAGCTACTAGAGTTAGGATTTGAATGATAGGGCACATTCATCTATAAACAAGAACAGCTTAAATAAGACATTACAATGAAGATGAAGAAGAACATGAAATTGGAAAAGATTGAGATTCAATTTTATGAGGGCTAGTTTCTCACGATGATCTTTCACGATCGACGTGATGATGGTGATTGGATGGCCCACCATTGTCCGAATCATGGATGGCCATGATTGGAAAACTGGCCTTCCATGGTATATGTAAAATGTGAGGAAGATTTGACTATTGTATCAATGCCATCCAGGGATTGGAGCAGGATGGCATGATATTACTTTAGCAATAAATTTTTTTTTCTAGAACAATAACAAGAACTTACAAATGAGCCAGCACTAAATATACATGGTTCCACATGTTAAGAAAGGATTTTATGATTCATCCAACACATGGAAAGTATTTGCCAAAGTGAATAGCCATACAAATCCTGCATCGTAGTTGAAACTTTTCGTAATTTTTTTTCCTTTTTATACATGATATCTTCATTTTGTTGTATCTCATATGCTTTTTGTTTATTAGGCAATCTACTTGTACTGCCAATTACAATTTTTAGTCCCTTTAGCTCCAAAACTCTTTTTATGCCTGCACAACACAAAAACCTACATCCACGGTTCTCATTAGTCACATTGCGCACTACCATTAATCATGATTTATATACATACATACATAAAGATACTTTTTTATCAAATTAATATACAATTTAAAGGAGATAAATAATGGATGTGCATCAACTATAAGTGAGACTACACTTATACAAGGACCATAGTTATTATATATGCTTCCTCTCACTTGACAACACTCACATGCATAGAGGTACATGCCTAAAGCTATTTTATCAATAATTAATCTCCTATCACACATGATTCATTTTTATCAACTGTATAATGCCCAAGGCATGAGACAAGATCCGCCTATTTTTCTTTTCGACAACAAACAATTACTATTCTTGGGCCCTTGCCCGACCCACTAGCTATACAAATACAGATGGACGCCCACCCGATCAACCTAATATTCTGTGCTGTTTCAGTTTTATCGGATATTTCTGAAGAGACGAAACAATAATTCATCTCAATAATAACATTATTGGCGTTCCCGGTATATTTTTTTTTTTTGACAATAATAGTTCCTGCTTTACCTTCGAGATAACTTTGTTGAGAGAAGAAAGAAAATAATTGGTATCCTCGCATGCTTTGAGATCGATGTTTGCAGCCTTACGTTGGGCTTACACCACTATTATGTCATACAATCAACTAACTCACCTGACAGCAAATCCTACCGAACACCCAACAATGATGGAAATGTTGGACTAAACGAGTTCAAACCTACCTAAAGCCAATGATAGCTACGCTCAAGAAAAAAGAAAGCACACCATTGAAAGTCTGAAACCATTGCCCCTTTAAGAGATCTCATAAAAACCTGACCATCCACACCTAGTATATGGTTTGCCCTTTTGTCCGATGATGGAGAAGCCTTCTCCAATGAAGAACTTTTTTTTCTCTAATCTAGTGGCTTATAAGTTTTCAGAAGGAATACACCATTTAAATTGTGAATCCAATGTCCCTGGTGGGCAACGGACGGTTTATGAGAGAGGTCAGTTAATGATGCCAATTGGATGCCACTCTTTTCCTAGAAACTTGATGTCCTTCCTTCACCAACTAAAGTTAATACTGGGGCCTCGATCTCCGACTCCTTTCCTCAATAAAGACAGTTGCTTTGTGTTTGGAGACAAGACAGCCCTCGTTTATCCGAGAAGCAAATCTTGGCGATTTGTAATCTGTCTTAAAACACCTTTCACAAATGGCAGCTCTCAGAGTGGTCATATCAGTAGTGGCAAACATGCGTCAATTACTAAATTATAGCCTGAAATGGATTCCTTGGGAAAGAAAAGGATCGGTTAAATGGGGATTTTGGTGGGCCGGGCTTGTCTAGGTTCGTACACTACACAGTATGGGTTGGCATATTTGCTGTTTTCACAGATTGGGCCCGGACTAATGGGTGATTTGATACTGAAACAGATGAGTCCGGCTACAGATGTATCTTGATTTTATTTCCTCAAGAAGATAACTAAGAATAGCCTTATAAAGTATGGGTGATATTTTGGCTCGGGCCAAAGTGTAAGAACATTGGTGCAAATCAACTTTTTGATGATGGGAAAAGTACTGATTTTTCCTCCCTTATAGTAACTTACTTTGATGGTAGCATACGGGAAAGAGGTGTTTTTGGTGGGGCAAACTTTATTATTAGGACTGCTAGTAGTGCTTTAGTAGCTTTAGGTGGTGTCGGAATATTTGATACGATCGTTCAGCATGGAAAGGGCTTACCTACGCTATTCAGACACTTAGGGCGACCCATACTTGCTTGGAGGGAGATTTCCTAACAATTATTAGATGGCTTTCAAATTCACCATCTGCTACTATCAGATTCCATCCTCTTTACAAGATTGCTGGTGATTGATGCATAGATTACTTTGTATTGAGATTTCTCCTATATACAAAAAAGCAAATAGGGCAACTAACTAAATGTTGTCTTATATGACCAATCACACTGGAACTACGCTGTAAGATTCTACGATGAATTTTTTTGATTTATTATTAAATATTTTGTTTGCCGATTTCTATGGATGTATTTACACTTGATTGGTTTAATTTATCTTATTTACCAAAAAAAAGAGAAAATAAAGAGTGAGTTTAAATCATAGTTTCGTCAGCTGATGCATTTCCCACGTTTGTTCCTCTGATTGTTTGTGACCTAACAACCCTTATGTGCTCGTACCTATGATTGTGATCAATTAGTCCATACTCAAAGAAGTGAGAATTACTCCATTGTTTTAAAGAGTCAAAATTGCTTTCCTATCAAAATTCTTTAGCGGAATCGTAGTCGTCAAATCATGCCTTCTAATTCTAACTTCAACATTCCTAATCTTTGTGAAATTTGTCATTAGTCTACTCAAACTGTACCATCAAAATGCAAACAAACTAAGCAATAATTTACCCTACTCCTTTATGGGAACGGTTTTCCATAAAGTTTCAATTACAAATTAAGAACCCTAACCTAACCCAAGCAGCAAGGCATTTTTTTTTTTCAATTAATGAACACAATCTTTTCTAAAGCTACCTATTGCACAAGCAAACAAGCACACGCACAAACATATTAAACAAGTTCCAACATATCACTACGTCCAAGCTAACCCTACACTTCCCCACCCATCCACCCCCACCCACCATTCTTTTTTTTTTATTTGGTGCATGAGTTTACATCCTTTTTGACAGTCTTCTTAGTCTTCTTTTGTCTTTTTGATTGGGTAATCTTCTTTAGTCAAAGCTAATGATCTAACGCTCTCTTGACCTTGGGAGCATCAACTAACCGTATGACGATTTTTTCTAGCTGTACGGATTAATCGCCTGGTTGTAAGCGTCAAGAGTGTGAAAAGAGGAAAAATTCAGTGTGTGCTCTGCATATACTGTGGGACCTGACCTGACTTTTAAGGGGTTAAAATGTTTTCCTTCCATGTTTAATAACTCAATCAGAGAAGTTTTCAACAAAGGCATTTTCCTTGACTCCATCGAAATTGTTATTAATAATTATACTAATTATTGTTAGAATAATTTTAGAAATCATGAAACAACCTACATCATCTGTAATATTTTTCTTTATTAGCATGATGTTGTATCAACCTATATTATTTTTCTTAATTAGCATAATATTTTTTTTTGTTAGTATGATCATATATCAGCCTATATTATTTTTCTTATATAGAGTTTGTACACGAATGTATATAATTCTTGAGATGTACCGAATGCGATGGAATAAAAAAATAAAATTATTTTTTTCTCTTTTTCTCTCTTGTTTTGCTCTATATTTTAACAATTATAACTTGGTTGCCATTTGCCCAACAATGCATGATTTCAAAATTTTAGTATTAAGATAATAATTATTATAAAAACATTATAATGGAAGGAATAGGCAATAAATATTCAAGAATAACTAGCATTACTTTACAAATCATTTTTTACTTCTTATCTTTTATTTTTTTTAAAGTTGATAAAAGTTCAATTTGGATAAAAACTTCTACAACAATTTAAATTTTGAAAAGATATTATTTTTATTTATAGAAACAAGATGAATGAAAAATAATGGCTGTTATTTTTGTTCCGATGGATTGTTCTAATAGTATATAACCCATTATAATGGACATTTTGTTTCTCCATCATCATATATACCGGCATATAACTCACGTGATGTGTGCATTAAAAATTTTTTCCCTCTTTTTTAAATGGCAATTTAACAAATTATAATAAATAAAAGGTTTCAATTGCTAAATTTTTGTTGCTTATTAAGCAATGATTTGTAATGATAGCCAAGTAGAAAGTTCCATCATCAATATTAGCATAATCAATATTGGCTTTTACATAATGAATGGAGAATATTTACACAAGCTGAGCTTCTATGTAGTATCTCTTGCCATTGATATTGATATCATTAATATCGGCTCTACACAATATATATAGTATTTTTTTTCAACTGCTTTTAAAATATAATATAACAATGCAATAAATTATAATAAAAAGAAGGCTTCCATAGCCAAATTTCTATTATACTTAAGCAAAAAATTTTAATGATGGCTAATATCAGTGTTCATATGATAAATGAATAATTTTGCATAAGTCGAGTGGCCGAGTAGGAACTCCGGTTATGAATACTAGCATTTCCATAGTAAATAGAGAATGTTGTATAAGCTAAGCCTCTGTATAGAAATTTTTATTATTAATACCGACTACGGTGGTGCATGAGATACGATTTCTTTTCCTCCATTTTTTTCAATTATTTTTGAATGTCATATATCAACATAACACATTATAATAAATAGTAGTTTCAATAATCAAACTTCTATTGCACATTAATAAAAAAATAATTTTTAATGATAGCTAAGTACATTAATACTGTTATCATTAATATCCATTATACATCGAGCAATAAATTTTAGTGATGGACAGCCTTTTTAATATAACAACAACTATAGCATTCTAATGGCTATTATTTTAATCATTGCTATTAGATAGTTTCTTCTTTTAAGAATGAAAATGAACTGTTCCTGAGTTTTGCATTAGATTCTGAGCCATGGACACAATGGCATTTGGGCGCCATACGGCAGCACCTAATTAGGTATGTTATGTGTAGTGTGATTTAGGTACAAGCTACTAGCAAAGGCCAACGAAGTCATGGCCAAACCTCATGGGCATGGCCTTTGGCTCGGCAGTTAACATGTGACTGGGACATACTTTATAGTTTGAGACGGCACGCTTGGGCCATCCTACTCTTAGACTAAGGTATTTCCACATTTCTTCGGATTTATATAATTACGGGCTTAACTTTTTTTTTTTTCTTTTTTTGCTACAACGAATGATTTATATCATTCTAGTATAGATATATCTAAAAAAAAAGTCAAAAAACAGTAAATCTCGGAGCGCTCTATCTAATTTCCTCTTCCTAACTTACAGAATCTCCTCAGCCTATCAAGGTCAAGAAATATTGGAGATGTGATATTACGAGGAAAGTTAGAAGAAAAAAAAAAGCCTTCCCTTCGCCCATGGCTATGAGAATCTGATAACAATTGGTCCAAGAGATTTCATCAGGTAAGAAAAAAAAACAATTGATCCTAGAGAGCCCTATAGTCATTTAGGTCACCAGGGGGCTCGGACACCTGTGGCTCGATTATTGTTCTAATCACTTGTCACATATTTTTTAAGCATTGCTTGTTTTTGAAGTTGCCATTGATTTAGCATTACACATGCCAAAAGCTTTTTTTTTTCTTTTTTAATAAGCATGTGACTTAAGCATTGCTTGTTTTTGGAGTTGCCATTGACTTAGCATTACACATGCCAAAAGCTATTTTTTTTGAGCATGTGACTTAAGCATTGCATGTTGTTTATGTAATTATATCTATTTGTCTTTATTGATTGTAAGATCTCATTCAAAAAAAAAAAATCAATTTGAAAGTATTATTTGAATTCTCGATTCTGTATAAGTACTTAAGATTTACCTAATACATAGCCGATATGGGACTAAATATATACCTATTGGTTTAAATCATGATAAGTCCAAATGGACTAGTGCTGCATTGTTTTCTAGTCCACGTAAGCCATAGTATGGACTTGCTCTAATATCATTTGTAACAACCGAAAATCTCATTCAAAAAAAATAGCCAAAAAGCATTATTTGTATTCGCTGGCTCTGTATAGATATTCAAGATCTACTCGGTGTATAGCTGATACGGGACTAAATATATATTAAAAATTAGAGATGTGCACCAACAAGCCCTGGCCTAGGCCTCCTTGCAATGCTGGTGAATTAATAATAAAATTCTTTTTCATTGTATTTATCTTCTCTCTGTTCTTTCCTCGTTCTTTTGTTTCTGTGACGGGGGAGAGCTGAGGCGGCTTGACATTGTTTTGAGGTCTTGACGTTCTGGTATCCGTCCTCAGTCCTCTGCCCCCATTCCTCTTTATTTCTTCGTTTTATATCGTCCCATTTCAACCCGTATGAAATGTGACGGTGGTTTCCCCACAGTTGAGAAGAGTTGAGCAGAACTCCACGAAACGGGATCTTCTCCTCCACCAAACTCACTCAAGTACAAATTGTAACTCGACTATTGAAATAATTAGTGGTCAAGACTTTAGAACACCAGTGTACAGAGTCCATTGACATTATCTTTTCTTTTTGCTGATTCTTTCCGTCATCTTACAGCGATAAATATTGCCACCAGTCACGTTCACACAAGATCAGGGATTGGGTAAGACATGATATATATTGTGTATTGTTAGTCTCTTTAACTTTTTTTTTTTTTCCAAGTGACGCAGCACAAAAAAGACAAAAGGGGTAGCTAAACTGTCAGTGACCAATAGGTAGAAATCTAAATAGAGAGTCAAATTTTAGACCCAAACAATTCAAACCAGAGAGGTTTTAGGTACCCCAAAGTCCCCCAGATCAAGATGTCCAAAGTTAGGTATTGGTAAGGTAACAGGGCACTAAATGTTGGTTCCCCTAATTTGAAGTCTAGGATGGAGATACTGTATTTAAAGGGGAGGTTAGGGGTTGTTGAAGGAGATGGGGTTTGGCCATGAGTGGTGATTTCTTCTTTTCTAAGATGATCTCAACTGAAATTTTGGGAGGGCTGGCGACCTAAAACATCAGGCAAGCGCTGACATGGTCACGGTCGTTTGCATAGCAGTATTTGGTCAGATTTCTCCTCTTGATTTTAGAAAAAAGATTAAAGTTTAAAGAGAAAAATTATAGCCTGCACTATGCGCACTATATCAGCGGTGTACCACAGAAGTAAACCGAGACGAAATATGCAAGGCGGCAATATGAGATGAGGACATGATGCATGAGACCTATAAAAACCGGGATGTGTGATTGGCGTGGTGCACCGCTATGTGGTCCAAGGTGTAATCTCTCGATTATTAAAGGACACCTAGATTTTATTGGACATTTGACCAGAATCAACCTCAGCACTGAAGAATTTCTACAGTTCCTTTTTGGAGTTTTCGTACAACGTTTGGTCACATGCTCCCTTAGCAGCCACACAAAAAAAAAAAAAAAAAAAAAGACAAGGATTTCATGGACATGTTACCAAGACCAAAACTTATTAAGAAAGAATATGTATAGTTTCTATTTCGCTTAGTTTGCTGTGGTTCTAAGCATATTAATAGATCTGCTACAGGGTCTAAACCAAAAATACTGTCGCTTAACTTCATGCAGACAAAGGCAAGTTGGTCTGCGTGAAAACAAAGCTGACTTCTTAACTACCTTTTTGTCAATCTAATAATTTCCTTCTTCTATTTGGAAAATATACGAATGTCTTCTAGAAATTGACAAATACGTACACATGCTTACTTCCGAAGATTTTTGGTGCTACAAAAAAGTTTTTCTTTCTCTGACTCCTAACTTTGGATGTTTTCAAGAGCTTTCTCCTGTTTAGCCCTATCATCGTTCCTCCTAAAACATTTTTAAATCACGAAGTTAACCTTTCTTTGGAGCAAGTGTGGATGTCCCTCGGCGATGGACATATAGATACAACTTTGACATTTATATATCAAGAAGTACGGAGGAGAGGATTGTGATTAACTATTTCCTTCAAAATAAAATTATTTAATCTTCGATAGAAGATAAGCTAGAGAAAAATTTGTAAAACTGCGAAAGAGCAAAATAGTGAACAGTTTGACTTTTCTATTAGCGAACAATTTGACTTTTCCAATAGGCACGTTGTGCCACTACTTTTGTCATAAAAGTAAAAAAGAAAAGATTGTTTTTAGCTAGGAAGAAAATAAGAAAAAACTTCATCTTGGACCTTTATTTTTAGCTTTTTTTTCCCTTCATTAAAAAAAAAAAATCCAAGCCCACCTATTGAGTGGCCTAGGTCAGACTCAAAATGGGAGGCCCATAATATGAGATCTTTCTCTTTTGTATTTGCAGTAGAAAATAGGATCTTAAGTTGATAATATTTATATAATTTAGTCTTGGGGATTAACGCCCAAAGGCCAGCCCAAGCTATTCAATGGAAGGCTAATTAAGAGCCAATCTCCGAAGCCTAATTCCTTGAGCCCAATAACAGCTTCCTAAAATGATATAGACGGGTCATGAAAAGGAGATTAGTTAGCCTTTTATAAATAACTTTATATAACCTCTCCTACCTTCATCTAAGACTTTCTCCGATCTCTCCCTTTCTCTCTCCTTCCCCCAACCACAAAAGCAACGCTTTATCTTGTCATGCTTCTTGGTTAATGACAAATGAATGATATATTTAAAGAGTAATATTACATAAGTAAGACAGCAGAAGGAAAATTAGTGTGCAGTCTCCATCAGCCATCCAATGTCCATCGGACAGCGTCGGCATCATGTTAGTCCCACGGTGCAACCTGGTTGCACCATCTCCATCTTAGGCTTGTGGGCCTGTGCCTAACGACCACCCAATCCTGATGGGACTGCTCCTGAATCAAATGGGTGCCCTTTTGCTGATCATAGCCCTTTTCTTGCAGCCGGGGGGGGGGGGGAAAAAGTGTGGTGATCCTATTTCCATCCACTAAGTTCTACATATATATATATGTGTGTGTGTGTAGCAGCATTTGTTGAAATGTAAGCATTAAAACATGGTAGAATGTTTTATATCGAAGTTACATAAAAGTCTTATAGATGGCCTTTTCATGTATCTTTATGTAATAGGGTTTGGTAAGGAAAGAATCTGGAGTGCTAGGCCTGGCTATTGGTAAAACAGCTCTTATCATCACTATCTTGAACTCCCCCAGCTTTATATAAATACTTGCCAACTCTTTCTTTGCAACTAGTGGCTAGGGAAGTTGTAGACAAGAAATTGCAAGAGAGAAAGATGGGTCGAGGGAGAGCACCATGCTGCGAGAAGGTTGGGCTGAACAAGGGGTCATGGACGCCAGAGGAGGACGTGAGACTCATGGCCTACATTCAGAAGTATGGTCATGGGAATTGGCGTGCTCTTCCCAAACGAGCAGGTGTCTCTTCTTCTCCATTTCTATTGATTTCAACATTGATCTTGTATGCAGCAATAAGGATGCAAGCCTTAATCTTTGGTTAATTCTTCAAAAGCGAGCAGAATTTTTACAGACAATAGAACAGTGGCATGGGGGGGAGGGGGGGGACTGACTCTGGTCTTTGTTTTGAGTTTTGAAAGGCTTGCTGCGATGCGGGAAGAGCTGCCGTCTGAGGTGGATGAACTACCTTCGGCCCGACATCAAGCGCGGAAACTTCAGCAAGGAAGAAGAGGAAACCATAATTAAGCTACATGGCTTGCTTGGAAACAAGTATGATGTCAATCTTAACCCAATCACTTGCTTTCTAAATAGTAGTTTCGATGTAGGCCTCTCATTTTGCTTTCGAAGGCTTAGCTAACTTGATCCAATGTTGTTTTTAGATGGTCGAAAATAGCGTCTTGTCTCCCGGGAAGAACTGACAACGAGATTAAGAACGTGTGGAACACGCACTTGAAGAAGAGGCTCCTGTCCAAAGAGCGAAGCCAGAAGACCGACAAGCTCGAAGAGACGCCGAGCTTGTCTTCCTCCACGACCTCCCACTCGTGCTCCGATCAAGTCGAAGGCAGGAGCGACAGCGAGCACACCGATCCAAGCGTAGACTCCACCAATCCCTCGGAGGATAAGATTGAGATTCCCACCGAGCTCGGCATGGACATGTGGGTCATGCTGGAGGATGCTCTCCCGAGCTCGCCTCGAAAATCCGACACCGAGGACAAGAACATGCCGGAGCTGCATCTCGAGCAAAATTCTTTGTCGGATTCCTCGGCAACCAATGGCAGTAGCAGTGGATCAGGAAGAGGACAAGCGCTTGACGACATTCATGACCACCCGAGGGAGGCTGAGAAGGATCCTTTGGAGTTGCCTGATGTAGCTATCGAACCGGAGCTCTGGGACATGATCCAGGACGGCGATGCCGGGTTGTTTAGTCAAGGAGTGGGGGCCATGGTGGAGCTTGGAGTTCATGGGAATCCAGAAAGCTTAGATGATGAGCCAAGCAGAGGAGAAGGGAGCAGAATCTGGGTGGAATACTTGGAGAAGGAGCTTGGCTTGTGGGGAGCAAGTGATGACAACCAGGAGTCCCCCATGGGTCCCTGGGCAGAGATGGAGGGAGATCCTGTGACCTGTTATTTTCAGAAGGGCCCCTCTTCCTCCTCTCCTGTAGATCTTCATGACCTGAAAGTGTCCTGATGCATTGTTATGAGTCCATAGGTAGGTTAGATCCCACACAAAGGTGTATATTTAGGAGGCCATGGCTGCTGGACGCATCCCTAACCTTTCATTAGAGAGTCAAAGTGGTAGGTGCTTAAATTAATGCTTTAATACTATGAGGATGTGACTCATGTTACATGTCATCCTTGTCGTGCTTGTTCTTTTATCATCGTGCCGTCAGTTTTGAATCATTTTTCTCTTCTTTTTTCCTTTCCCACACAGCAGGCTGCTAACAGTACGTGTGCATGATTGCTAATTAAGAAAATGCGTCCCATAAAAATAATTGAATCAACATCATGAACTCAATAATTCCATGCTCGCGATCTATTTAAAATATTAATTGCTATGGTTTCATGATGACCGAATAGCTTTTGTAAATATGAGCATCATAGTCTATTTCTCTGAGTACTGCATGCTTCAAAGAAAATGAAGCCTTTCAGTGGAACTCTACAGTTGATCTTGCAGCTCGGTTTTTGAATCTTTGATTTTCTGATTTTCGTACGTGTATTTATTTTAAATTAGTTTAATTTAGTTAGTTTATTAAAAAAATAAGAAAATAAAATCTAGCCTTTCAATTCACGAACAAACCTGCTTCGTTGTGAATTATGCTTGAAACCTTGATGCATCACCAAATTTATTTGTTTTCTTTTGTGATGGAAATTCAAGGAAGGAAGCCTTCTCCCCAACTTTATCTCTTTTTTTTCTTTCATGGTTTTGATATTTTTGTGTTAAATGGTAATTAATCTAAGGCTTTGCAAGGTGCGAACTCATAGCCATGATCATGAATGTCTAAATAATGCGCATCTAATTTGGAACTCCATGCGGGTTGGCTGGAATCCATAGACGGTGAAAATTTTATTCCTATGGGCATGGAAGCCAACCTAATTTGGAATCTACGTGAAGCACAAAGAACTCTTGGGAGAATATGTGCATCAATTAAAGAATCTATGATAAATTTTTTTTTTTTTTTTAAAAAAAGGCAGCAATGGTAGCGGAATACCAGTCAGGGAAGGACCCAAGAAGCCAGGAGAGTAAGCAAAAAATAATATGCCAAGTTCCTCCCACCTTGTGTGCAAGTTGAAAAGATTCTGAACAGTCCAGGTGAAGTGTTCTTTGGAGCCATTTGCTCCGTGCATCACGGCAATTGTCATCTTGGTGCTGTACCACATCAGTACAATTGTCGGTAAATTAATTTTCAACGCTCACAACACTTTTGCGATGATTTATAAAGCATCAAGAATAAAATTAACGATGCTTATAAGCATCAATATATATAATAAAAAGCATCAATAATGCCGATAATGCCTAATTTTTTTGTAGTGCGGCACTCTTTTTTCAGTTCGGCCTTTCTGAATATATAGAGAACGTTGAGCCTCTTCATAGATCCTGCATGTTGAAGTACAGAACTAAGTAGTCTTAAGCCTTTGGTTTAGCATGTGCAAGTACACGCTCTGGTTGAATAAATTTAGCTTTCATTTTGTTTATCTGCAGAGAACGTCATGTTTGAAAGATTTGAATCTCAATAGTGACGATTTCAACATAAACATTTAAATCAAATTCATGGTGTTGGATGGGATGAACATTTGGGAAATTTTTGCATGCTTGGGATCATATACTGTTTGCTTGAACAACATGCTAAGCTAAATGTTCCCTTAAGCAATATAAAAAAGCTAAGCTGATGGGGCGAACGGTTATTTGAGGGAACGGAGAGTGGTACATTAGAAGCCTGAAAATCTTGCGATCCTCTGTTTCTTCAAGGATGTTTGTCTGCTTGATTTTAAAAAGATTTGGTCTAATGATGCAACATTGTGAAGTGTGGATTTTTATTATGTGAAGTATTAATTAACTGCTTTGAACGGGTTCCCTTCTTCCTTCTTTGCTTGGAAGATGGATTTTCCTAAACCGAGGTCCATAGATTTTTGCCTTTTTTTTTTTGTTGGAATGGTGTGCAATGCTTCCATCATTATTTTTCTAAAAAAAAAAAATCTAATATAAAACTAGGACTACTAGGGTTTGGCTTTGTGGTCATATCTCTTTATCTAGCAACTACATATTTCAGAACTTAAAGAATAGTATGTCCCCAATTATTTGAATTTGAATAATTGGTCCTATCTTTTTCTCTCATTAAAAAAAAAATAATTCCAGAAAATAGACTCTTTTTATTATCATTATTCATCATTATAATAGAAACAACTATAATTATTTGTCCCAATCTGCTAGATTATAAATGTACGGAAAATAAATAATGATTATTATAATGGCTATCATTTTATATTTTTGGCTTAAACTTCTATTCATCAAATTAAAAATTGCTTTTATTAATTTGCAATCTAGCATAGAGATTTTAATTCTAAAATATTATTTTATTCCAAGGAACAATATAGAAAAATAAATAAATATGGTTATAAGCTATACATAATTAATGAATAATGCAAAAAAACTAGGGTCATTTTATTTTGTGTGTGTGGCAAGGGAATGAACACTCTCAAAATTGTCACAAAAGTCATTATTGTTTGAAGGAATATACTTAGAAGTTGCTATTTTACTTGAATAATAAAATAAATTAAAAAAATAATTATCTATAAAAAGTTAAAAATCAATTGGTTGAAAACTTACATGGATTAAGGTGTGCGAGAACACTGTCCTAAAAATGTGATTCGTTTCATATATGCAGGTCTGTAGCATTTTATCTTCAAGGTACAGCAACCCAACTCTAGTCGATCATGCTCTAACGAGCACGATCGTTTGGAGGTTTGACTCCAAAGACTTCTCTAGTTGCTTGGAAAAGAAAGAAGAAGAAAAGGTGGAGGAAAAAAATGGAAGAAGAAAAGTTGAAAGTGTAGAAGCGCCTTCCCCCTCTCCCCCCCCCCCACGCATTTGCACAGCATTGCCGACCACACCAAGCTGAGTGCGCAAGCGCCCGTGTGTAGTCACTAGCCCACTTTCCTCAGAGTCCAACTTAAACTTTCAGGGAAAGAATTTCCATTTAAGAAAAAAAATTTGTTTCACATATCTGATAGAAGACTAAAAGAGGAAAGAATTTTAAAGCATTTGAAATAACAAATGGAAGATAAGATTGGTTTTTATTTTAAAAATTTAATTTTTTTAATAAATTAAAACTCCAAGAATTATAAATTTATAACCTCAAAGACCTCTTAAACTTTATGGGAGACCACCAACCGCCCCCCACCCCCTCCCCCTCCATCTCCATAGGCATGATTGAGGTTTCTCATCTTTTGAAAATAAGAGTAAATTTTTCTGATTGCTACGTCAGGGGCTCGTACATAGAGCCTGTATAAACCTATCAACTAAAGGTTGCAACCTGTTTTGGGTGTATGACATGTATAGTTCTTTCATTGTTTATATGGATTCATGGTGATGCTTCCATCATTATCATTTAGAAAGCAAAAACAACATGAAGTATCAACTTTTACTACTCGTATGAAACCTTCAAACGTACTCGTTGCATCTCTTGTACCATCCACATCCATTTGACATGGGCTTGACTCAGCTTTCTCCAATATTGGTGACAAAACTAGCTAGATATCTTCCTCTGTATCCAAGCCCCTTTCCACAAGCTAAATGAATCCTCTAGTAACATCAAGGGCCTCCTGTCTTCAAACCAATCCTTTCCCTTTTTCTTTTATTTGGCAACAAAGGTTGCCCTTTTACATATATCTGGTATAGAACCAGCCTCTAGAGTTAGAAGTAAGGAAATCATATAATGTTCAGCTTCACAGGCCACCAATCAGATTGAGTTACCCTCTCAGAACCTATGCGAAACACATACACTAACCACGATCATTACATGCATTCTCAAAGTTTACAAGCATTTTGTAATTGAACAAAGCTAAATTATGGGACAGCGAAACTCTATTAATTGCTTTTTCATTGCTAAAGTTCAATCATGTAGCAAAATTTCTGCACATCAAGGAAGATTGCCACTTGGACGCCTGGACCGGTGGTAAAATATTATGGCAAGGAAAAAGGTGAGAGTAAATAATTTACAGCAACATCAAGTTATTGCCAATCATGTAGAAGGAATTAGAATAAGGGATAGCAACTTGTTGGCTCAAGTTAGAACAGCGCACAAAACTTTTACCTATAGCCTAACTCAATATCCTTCAACCAATACCCAATCATGAGCCAAAACCTATGATCCGGTATAATCTAACTCAATATCCTTCAACCTAACCTAACTCTCAATGACTTGATTTCAAAGTTGATTGAAACAGCTATAATGATCAAAGAAAAAAAACCACTCAAGATTTGTTACCTAAGGTCCTGACTCAACTCAACTTGGACAGTCTCCATTTAAATAGAATTATATTCTCATGATCCAAATCTGGTTAAGCTTTGACCCATCCCACCATGGCCTTATAAAAAAAATGGCAGATAGGGTCAAAATTGCCTAGATCTGGCTAATATTTTGTGATACGCACTTAGATTTAGAATTTTAGATTCTCAATTTTTGAATTTAAATATTTTTACATTTCTGAATTTTGGATTGCTTTCTCTTTCCTCTAAACTTAGCTTAGCAGTAGAGAGGACTATAAGCTTTATGACATGCAGAAGATAAGATACAAAAAGACCCGAGGAGAGCAGAGGATAAAATTTTATGAAAAATATTACGTTTTTTATATTTACATACAATAGTTTGTAAAACGTATACTTACACCCAATTAAATTAACGACATTAGTGAAACTATTACACTCATGTGAAAAATCAAAATTATCCTTGAGTGAGAAGGAAAATACATGTTTTCTTTTGTCCTTAGGTGGCTGTTATGTTACTTAAGATTTGATGGTCATTTTTGAAATCTTTTCTTATGTGCCATCGAGGTTCCATTTAAGGTTAACGATTTGATTAATATTCTGTGAAGTTATATATTAAAATATTGAATAAAAATAAATCTCAGAGGAGTAACTATATATTTTTCAAATTATAAGATGTTAGTGTAATTTAAATTTATTCTTACGCATTTGTAATTTACTCTTAAATTTTCAACAAACTCAAGCCATGGCTTCACTAATAAAATTCGGCCCACGGGCCGGCCATCTACATTAAAGTGTGAACCCAACTCAAGGCCGCCAGCTAATCCACGGACCAGGAGAGCACCGGCCTCTCTCTCTCTCTCTCTTGGCCGCTATATTAAACCTTAGGCGTACTATTTTATTTTCCCCTGCGCCCGAAAACCCAAAACCCCAAAGAAATAGGAAGAAACTATGGCACATCTCCGAGAGGAGAGCAGAGCCCACGACGGCGAAACCGTGGGGAGAGTCTTCTCTCGCCTCAAGCCCTACTACGTGTATCTCCTCGACCTCGTCCGGAACCCTAAGAATGACGGCTCCTTCCTTCCGGTGATGGCCGACTTCCTCCGCCGCGCGCCGACCAACGCATTGCAGCCTGTCTCGACTAAGCTCTGCCTCTTCTCCCTCCAAGAACCCTCATATGCCTCCACTTGACGACCATTCCAAGAATCTTTCTTCCTTATCAATAGCCATCTCCAATTGAAGGTTTCCACGTTATACAGATCCGTTCTTGATCGATTTTCATATCTGAGGCGTCTCTTTCAATTCTCTTTTTTGCAAACTAGCTATTTGTGCGGCTTGGGTCCAAGATTTTGAAGCTAAAGTCTCGTTCTTGATCGGTTTTTGACATCCGACGTCTCTTTCTGCTCTCCTTTATCAGTAATTCCTCTGTAAATTAGCTATTTCTAGGTGTTGAATCCAAGATTTCGAAGTTAAAGACTCGTTCTTGATCGATTTTGACATCTGGGTCGTCTCTCCGTTTTCTCAGCAATATCTTTATGAAGTAGCTATTTCTGGGCTAGTAGCTTAGTCTAGATTTTGAGTCCAAGATTTCAAAGTTGGAGACTCGATCTCGATTGATTTAACATCTAAGTGTGGTCTTTTCTTTTTCTCAGCTATACATTGTTTCGGTTTCTTCTTTTGCGATTCAGATGGGTGCTTGGGGAACACCGGTGCCTCATTGGGAGGTCTTGAGATCAGTGATAGTGTGGCGTAAGGTGTTCTAATATGCGTTGAGAAACTTCTAAAGAAATGCCATATGGGGTCTGTGAATCAGGTATGTGCTTCATAACATATTCTTTTGTTTTTTTTAAGCGTTCTTGATATACTATTTTCTTTGTTGCTTAGTGTTTTTGTTTTTCCTGTTGTTTATAATGGTGCTAAACACCGTGCGTTTCTAAACCTGGGTGAGAATACTTAGGTGCAAGTTCAATTGTGGAGACTATAGTATGTAATTTGCTAAATCATGTCGAAATCTTGATATGGTTTCAACTTGTGAAAGGAACTTTTTATCCTCACTTTTAGTGGTCTTTTCTGTTTTTCATTCTTTGTTTAACACGGCATTATTCTAAACCTGGGTGAGAATAGTTAGGTGCAATTTCAATTGTAGACTATAGGATGTAATGTGCTAAATTGTATGCAGAATCTTGATACAGTCTCAACTTGTGGTAGAACTCTTTAACATTGATTTGAGGATTTGGACCTCTATGAGAATTATGATGGATTTACAGTGGAAAATTCTTAGTCAAACCAGTGATGTAATAAAGTGCTGACTGGAACATAATAGTTGTTTTAGATATTTGGTATAATATCTTTAAGGAGGCAGACGGCTTAATTGTAGCTTTTGAAGTTATCATTAAGGATTGAACCAGCAGTTCATGCTGATGCCAATGATTCAGTAGTTTGTTTGAAGTTAATCTTGGAAGCTGGCAAACTTTTACCTACCTCTACTGATTCAGTAGTCTGTCTGTAGCATTTATAATGTCTTCTTAAGAATATGCAATGCGCCATTAGCTATTAGACTTTTTGGGATGAGCATCTCATTACTTGAAAAGCACTTTTTCGGATTTTAAGGTAACGAAAAAAACATTGTCAGGGGGCAAAAAAAATATCATCAATAAAAAATTGCTTCCTGTGTAAGTAGAAATCAACAAGCTGCTTTTAGGAGAAGCTAGAAAAAGTAGCTTTTCTCTTATGTTTATTTTGACCACCGACTTCATTACCATTAAAATACTGAGTTTGCATCACTTAAGAGCAGATATTTTGCAAGTGGAATGTATTATCCTATTGCAACCCAAGTAGCCTATAAAGTTATGTAAGTGTTTTATGAAAAGGATATTTTTTCCTCAATTTTTGGAGCGGAGTTGAGAGTTGTTTGGGCCGACCTCTGCCATGCCTGGTGTGTATGAGAGCTAACGCCATTTTATTGGAAGGTGACTCGGCTATAGTGGTTGGTTGCATACAGGGGCATGTGAGGGAAGTTCAGATCTATTCCCTACTTCAGGATATCTAGAGCTTGGCAAGAGGATGCGCATCTCCTTTGGGGCCAGGCACATCTACAGGGAGGCGAATGGTGCCGCTGACTGGATGGCCTTCTTTATGGCGGACCTTTCTGTTAGGGTGCTTCGGACGGGAGAGGCACAATTGCCGAGGGCTTTGCTGGATGTCTGGTGTTTTCTGATTTTTTTGGATGTATTCATACTAGAGTAGTGTTAGTCATTGTAGCAAAAAAAAAAAAAAAAAATTATTGCGTTGTGGAGGGTGGGGGGGTGCGGAGCAGAAGCAACACATAACATGCTCTCAAAGAACTTGGTCATGCTTTAAGCTTTTAGCAAGTTAGTGATGGATGAATTTAGCACTGATATGTACCATGATGACTTTGGGATAAATGGGTTGATGGTTAACAAATCATGAGGTGCTGAAGTGAAAACCAATGATATCCAGTTGAGAAATCATTAAACAGCAGAAGATAATTAACTGTTTTTCAAGCATTTGCAAACTAACTAGAAGTAAAATCCTATACAATGGTATAATCATGTTATGCAGTATATTTCATATCTCATAGATAATTTGAGATATTTTCGGGATTTAGTTCCTGGTGTTGATATTTCATTTTTTCCACTTCAATACACTTGAAATCTATATGACAATTACATTATCGGAGTGAAATGCCAAAAACATCTTATCCGAGTAAGAATTATATGTTAATTGGTTGTCTTGTGTTTGCTGAAATATTTTCTTTATTTAACTCTCTAAGCTTGTTCAGTTGTTTAAACATGGTAGATCATTTGAAGGTTGGGCATGGTTAATCCGATTTGGAAGTTCCTATTCTATTATAGCCCTCAAGCTAGTAAATGTTGGATATATCTTTCATCCTCAATTGTTTTTTTTAGTTACATTTTTATTTTTCATTTTATGTTCCTTTAGGTTGGTACTGCTGATGTACTCGCCTTTTTTCTACCCGGCATTGTCAGCTGCTGTGCAAAAGCTCTGTATGTATCAAGGAGCATGATAAAGTTGCTGCTGGAAGCATGGGTAGCATTGAGCATGCAGTTCGTGGGTTAACTGAGTTCTTGATACTAGTTTTGGATGATGAGGCAAATCTCTATGGCCTTGAGATGTCGATAAATGATATTTCTGGGTTCTGCCTTAAGGAAAGTAGCTCTGCCCAATCTGCACTGGAGGTCTTTCATCATTTACCAGTCAGTTCTCAAAATCAATCAACTAGCTGGAGAGTTGTCTAATCAATCACAGTCTTTTCTTCCAAAAATGAACATAATGAAAAGAGAAATCATTATGGGCATGGCACAAGATTTTTATATGTGCAACATCCAAAGGAGCAGATGGATGAAACTTTTGCAAATGTTGATAAAGGTCTGCTACATTTCCTCGTGTGTTTCTATGCTTGCCAGGCCATTTGTTGCATTACTGTAAACTTTTGAGTCTCGAACAAAGACATTATATATAATCTGATCATCAATATGTCTCCCTGACAATGTGGTTTGTTGTTTTTCAGCTTTCTGTTCACCCTGCAGATAAAGTCAGCATGGCACTTGTGGATGGTATAGCAGGGCTATTGTCAAATTGCAGTTAGACCCGGAACAAGAGCAAGTTCATGTGTTTAGTGTGTTTCAGAACTCTGTCTTTTACTTATTGATCCTTTGGTATTAGCATGTTTGGCGCATTAGTTTTTCTCACGTCAATCCTGCTTTTTGTTTTATATAATAATTTGGTCAAACTTTGAACTTTATGCATATTTCTTTCTTTAGCGTATGAAAGAAATTTTGTTAGCAATGTGCATTACTCATAAATGGCTAATTAGATAAGCCTTTTATTGTAAAATAAATACTATGGGAGAGCTTGCCACAAACTCATAGGTATCCACCTTCCTCACAAGCCAGAGAACAGGACTCCATTCCCCCCAAACCCGTCTCTCCTAACTTCTCTCTGAATGGGAAACATTCTTATCGCGCCTGTAAGCTAGAATAGGAATGATTTTGAAGGTAGACTATGGAGTTTCCGGCTCAACATTGTACATAAAAAGTTTGTTAGGGTAGGTGTAATTCATAATCTTGTTAGTTTATTTCTTTAATATACTTAATGTTTTAAACATTCTTTATTCATGTCTATTCGAGATGAACTTTGCTGTTAGCTCCAATTATGGCCTTAGCTACCATTTGCTTTTTTCTGTTATGGGCTTATACATCCTTCTTTGAAACTTCCACCTAGGCTTCTTAGAACTCTTGAACCTTCTTCTTAAACATGTTTGTTTAGTCTCTATAGTACATTGCAATTTTACAATTTCATATAATGTCCGTCCTCACTTTGTTCTCTGCTGGTTCAACTTGTTAGCTTCTCCAGATGTGCTCAAGAACATTGCATCCTTTTGTTGTCCAAAAGTTTTCCTCAACTTAATGTGCATGCAGCAATCACAATGCACTTTTACTGTCCCCACTGCATCCAGTCTGCACAATCTATATGAAATGCGTTACTATTACATACTACTTTTGGCAAATTGTTAGATACCAATTTTAGCGAAGGCCTCATTCCTTTAATACTTTGGTAATTGCATTTGTATAATCTTCTTTTAAGAATTGCTTTCATCATTTGTTAGCAATTTGGGCCTTACATGTTTTAGTATATCTAGTTACACTTAATTCTGTTTCATGTTGTAGTATAGCTAGTTACACTTAATTCTGTTTCCTGTTGTATACTGCATTGATTGCTTCTGCCATCTTATGTTTTCATCATGTGAGTTCCTTTTCTTTTCCATTTTTGTCTATATTGTTTGTAAGCTTTTACTACTGATGAGAGAAGGCTGAGATAATTTCTCATGACTATTACATATACTTTTCTTTTTGATTGTTTGTTTAAATCTGAAATCTGAGTATGTTAAACTTATAATTCAACCTGACAGAGTATTTTGTCCAGCTATGAATAAATTGAATCTTCTAATAGCTGCCCTACCTCCTAGACATACAACACTGAACTCTTGTAATACATGATGATACTGATTGAGAAGAAAACATGCAACTCCAATGAGGTAATTTGCAAAATAATTAGTTGATTATTTAAGATTATAGTAATATTTTTGTCCAACTTGGATATGCCATACCTACAGTTCAGTTAAACAGTTGCAATTGGTTACAGTACACTAACTTATTCATTTTCTATTCCTTTTTCTTTAGCATTCCTCGTTCAGATCTTCCTTTTTGCTTGAATGGATTTGTTCTGTAGATTTACTCCATGGATATTAAAACAGTAAAGTCAATCTTCATTTATAACATTAATGCCGTGGCCTAGCTGACTTGTGTATTGTTACAATTGTCACTTCTAAGATTGCTTCTTATCAAGTGTGTTGGTGGTTCAGATGTACTGGTGCTGATTTTTGGTTACTTCTTGTATTTGGTTGTAATAATTTCTGGAGTGTTTGTGTGCTAGTTTGTGATGATTCAGTGGTGTTGTCTGTAGCTGCACAAGAGTCCCTTGAATCTTTGTTCATGTTGCGTGAGAAATTTTTCACAGAAAATGAGATTTCTGGGATATTTACAAGGTCTGTGCTTTCATTAGTTTGTTAGATAGCAGTTACTCCATTCCTGCTGGAGAAAATCTAACTCTTATTCTTAAAACAACTTGTTGCAAGGCTTCCACAAGTGCTTCTTGCAATTGAGCAGACAGTTTCACTGTTGCCTGGAGACTTCTTGCTTTACTGTATTTTGCAGGTCCCCAGCTCGTAATAAATCACCTTTTTCGTCCTCCTGTGGGTGTAGATTATTTTGTTAGAATGTTTATCCTTTGAAGGAACATATCCTACTAGTACGCATGATAATCTTTCATCTTGCCTCATGTCCATGAAATTGCTCTTTTGGACCACCGTCCCCAATATAATATCCTCCGAGTGTTAGTTTTCTTGAAGTTATCGATGTTGTTTTTGTTGTATTATTATAATTTTTTCCAAAATTTTCATATAATTTGATCATGGCACTGAAGCAATAAATTTTTATTTGTTTGGAGCATTGTTCTCTCCTCGAGAATTTGCTATTAATCATTGAGTATGCTAACAGAGTTACTGGACAATCCTGATATTCCCAAACTATTTTGTGGATGAAAAGATGAATCCAGATTCCAGTGCAACCACGATGATTTTGAAACCTAGGAGTAGAACATCATACGCATGAATAATTTTATCTCAGTAATTGTGCTCATTTATGGTAGACATATCACTTTTATGCTTATAACTTAAATTCTTGATTAGAGTATGTATGGCTAGGACTCTATATCAAAACATATCAGTTCAAGACTAGAACATAGATTTGGTTTTCAAATATGAGAGAACTGAAATATAATCTAACTATAAATTAGAAAAAAAATCATGAACAACATGGATACAGTTCAGTCCTTGGGCATCTTGAGTCTAAATGAAGCCTTGCTGTTTTTGACATTAGAATTTTCATTTTGAATAACATAGTTGCTGAATGGGTTCGCAAAAAGACCCACCTTCGATCCTCACTTTATCTGAAATATTTTCATGCATATTCGACCCTTTTCTATTTCTAGTAGTCCTACATATGGGCAAGACTCAATTTCTTGACTTATCAACCTGATGCAAGAGTCATGACCTTGAGTAGATTATCATCATAACCTTTTTACTCTCTCTTCTTGACTATTTTACTTAGGTTTGGGTAGATGCATGATTTTTTTTTTTTTATATCCTTGTTATTTTGAAAGTTCATCTAAAGGATAGTATCCTTCATAAACCAAAAATGTGGCATGCAGTTATGCATCTTTACACCCCAAAGAAATCATTGCGTACATTTTGGACAGTTCTATTTATATCTTTTGAAATCTGCAATTTGGATACATGAGATATAGTGCTCTAGCTAGTTGAAACATATTTATTTTGAAACATCTTTAGATTTTAGGTGGTGAGGAAGATGCTTAGAGACCAAGGATGCCCAAAAAAGAAAACTTGGAAAAGGCAATAGAAATAAGGAGAACTTTATAATGATTATAGAGTCCAAATACTGAAGCATAACATGTCTAACAGTGCAAGATTTAGTAAGTTGGTGGGGAAGTACAACTTGGCAACACGTAATAGTAATTGATAAATCGGTCTCATTTTCTGTACTCAAACATGATGTTTCAACCTTAAGGTGTGCACTAAGGTGGCTAAATTGTAAAACATTGTGGAAAACATAAACATAGAATACGATTATGGAAGATTAATGCGAGGAGGTGTTTTTGAGATTAAAGAAGTGAAGATGATCCTTGTTCACCTTTATGAAGTCATGATGACAAGGTGATGGTGTATATTCTAGTATGGTGTCATTTTATCACTGGACATGATGATGGACTTTGACCTAAAGTAACCGTTAGGATTGTTAACTAGGGAAAGGGGCATGCACAATTGATCCATTTATTTATAAAATCCACTTGGAGACTACTTCGAGATCATTTATGTTCTTAAATTTGAATTTTATGTTTCTTAAGTATGCTATATGCTTCTCACTTATGACAAAATATAATAATAGCAGGCTAGCCATAGACTGACAGAAAACTTCCTGATTTTTTACCATGTGTTACGCATGATTATAATATACTGTGTACAAAAATATTCATGTGCTTAGATTCATAAGACCCCAACAATAAATTTCTGTATGGTGATATTGGATTAGTTCATTCATTAGTTAGCCTTCTATTTCTGTTTTATCCTTCATAGTAGTTATCAATTTGCTGTGCCTCTTCCACCTCATTTTGTCCACCCAAATCATTTATTTGGTTGCTTTCTATCAGTTTGATGAATGAGTATACTTTGGGAGTAAATGCTGCTGATGTCTTTCATTCTCTTAACGAGGAAGGAAATGTTTCTCTAATCTTATCTCATATTTTTCTAATCATATCTGAAATGCAAATTTAGCTACTAGGCTCATGTTTCTGGGACTGAAAAATTAATTGCTAATTCCCTAATTTAATTGCAATTAGCAGATCAAAGCTGCATGTTTCCTTGATTGTTTAAACTTATCCTTGAGCCATAATTCACAATTTGCTGGTTCTGTTGATAAGCTTATCTCATCAAAACCACTGTCAGCTGGATACCTGCTATCAGTTGCTGATTTAAAAGCTGGCACTCTCTCGAGTGGTGCAAGTTATAGTATTGACAATGCTGCTGCTTCTATCAACTTGAAGAGATTTCTAGTGCAAGATAAGGATTTTCAGAATCCTGTAAAAAATGCAAACAACTATGAATTCCTCATATGCCTCCTTGGTTTTTACATATTGGTGGTCACAAACTGAATCTTGCTCTTGGTATACTCAAGACTTGTAGGTCTGTCCATGACTGCAGGTACTCTTAAGTAGTTTTGTTTGTTCTCTTCAAAAAAAAAAAAATTCTGTGTTTGCTGCAGTCAGTTGCATTTCTTCCCTCCTCTTTTTTGTTCTCTTGCAAGCAAGTTTACTGAAAGTAGATTATTTTTACAAGTTGATTTCAGTGCTTTAAATAAGGGAATATAATATAGAAGGTTGGCAAAGTTAGTATTCTCAAAATGGTTCAGGAAAGTTACTGCATCAGACAAGTGTTGCAGTTTGTATGCTAAATGAAATGATAGATGGGTTATTGGGCGAATCAGTTAGTCTGAATTCTAAATTGTTCAGGAGAAAGGGGGCGGAAGTTGAAGAGGAATTTGCATGCAATAATGATCAGCCTAGTGGATTTAGATATAGTGGGTCATCATGGAAGGTTCGACAGTTAAGGGATATTAGGCAACTGGAGACCATGTTAGAATAATAAATATTATTGTTATAATAAATTTTTTACTTGTAAATTGTGTACTATGATAGTAATTTACTTACCAATATCGAAATAACAAGATTTTATATTGTAAGTAATATAATATGATGATAGTAATATTATTGCATTATCATTAATAGAACATGTGATGATATATCAAAGATATTATTTATCATAACATAATATAGTAATATTAGAACAATTTATTATAGTAGTAAAAGAATAATAATATTTTATATTAGTAGTACTATGTGATATATTGTATTGTAATTATAATATTTATTGTTATATTATAATATCTATATAATATAAATGAGAATATACAATTAAAATCAGGGGTAAAATAAAAAGGCATGAAATTGGTATAAAGTTTCAGCATAAGGCAATTCCAAGATGGTATAGGATACTCTATGCCTAAAAACAAGTATAAGATTGCTCATTTTCTGGTATATAGGAGCCTGTTCCAGGTCTTGTATTCCTACCAAACACAAAGAGAGATTTTACCGTCTTTACAAATTGGCACCCTCAAAAGAGCTATTGTAATTTAATTGGGCATCGGGTGTATTTTTGCAATTTACTTTTTTTCTTGCACTTAAATACTCAGTTGTAATACCAGAATATTATTATCAATATCTAAGGGAGTGTTAGTTAAGAAATGGATATTTAAATATAATTTAAGAAAGGCTGCGAGGGAGGTTTCTCAAGGTAACTTATGATTTCTATAGCTTGGACAAGAAATTTTATGTCAGCATTGCTGGTTTCAATATGCTTTAGTGGTATATGCTTTAACTCATGGAGACCTTGGTTAGAGTTCGAAACCAATATTGCTCCTTCAGTCTTAATCCGCATTAGATGCTCATCAATAAAACATATGCAAAATATTGGGCTTTATTATTTCGGCTGAATCAAGATATTATAAGATGGCTAATTCATTATAATACAATTGTGAAGAATTTTAATTTCACAGCAGGTGTGCTAACACTTAAATATAAAATGAATCTCCAAAACAATATTTGGCTGCCATTTCAATACCATAGACACTAAACTTGGTCCATATTTGTAAGCATCCTGCCTTTAGCAAGCATAGTCATTAGAATCAGACTGGGCACTGATTCAGCCAGGAATCCACTGTAGTGGCTCACTGGTTCAATGATTAGATCAACAATTAGACCAGACATATTTTCTGAAAAATGAAACAATAAATTATAATACTTTTTCCCCGGTTCTTCCTCTTTCAGTCACAAGGGCTTCCATTCTTTCTGATTTTCTCAAACTTCGTACATTTTTTTGGGTTCTGTTATGGAGGTCTGTTTCCAACTTGAAAACATTCTTGGGCATTTTTCTAAAAAGATTCGGGACCCATTAGATTGAGATCTCTAGCACCTGCCATGGTCTCAAAGCCCTATCAGGGTAGGAAACTAGTTTTGGCTGGACCCGCTTTATCTAATTTTTATATCTGAATTTGATTTAAGAACCTCATTCATTTCTCTCAATAGGCTGGAGGCGATTATCGGAGTCAGGCTGGAGGCTGGAGAGGGGGAGGCAGGGGCAAAGGAGGAGGTTAGAGCCGGAGGTGCGAGAGAGTGGGGGAAGGGGGGTGGACCCGCGGATGCGACATAAATCTCTTCCCCTGGATCCTCATCATTGTATATTGTAGATTCATAAAATAATTTGCTATCAAAAAAAAAGGAAAAAGATGGAGGTAAAAGCCTTGAAGGATTTTGGTGCCATAAAAATGGAAATCATCCGGGGATGCTCATTATGGGCACATAATAAATTCATCGGATCCAGAAATTTAATTGGTTCTATAATTAACTAAACCCATGCAAGGTAATAAATCTTATTAGAGCACCAGCTAATTTATAACATATGGCAAGAGGACAATTCATGAAGATTTAATAAAATCCCTATATTATTCCTAGATTTTTGTATATACTAGCAAGTGATTTTAAAGACTATGGATTATGGGTTTTTTTCAAACAAATAAAAAAAAGCATGAGAATTACAGCAAATAAAGCGGAAATTCTCTCTTTTTTTCTGAAAGAGAGGGAATTGCTAGATAAAAGGAAACTACACATGAAATTAGTCAATCATGGCTCTTGTTACCAGAGAGAAAAAACTACCTCTTGAAAAAAAAAATGGATTAAAATATTAGTAGAACATAGGGCCTGCAATATCTGAAAAAGATGATGCAGTAAACTCGTATTAACAAAAAAATATTAAAATAAGTAAAGTTCAGAGATGGAGTAAACAAGAAAGTTGCCATTATCGTAGATAAATAATCATGCAAGCATTTCCCAAATTAAGAATCAATAAACTAGATCCAGAAAATGAGGTATTCGAGTTCTAGTTGGTTACTAAATTTTGCTAATATTGTCTTATAAAAAAATACAATAAGGTACTCAAGTTCTATTTGGTGCTCTTAAAAAAAAAAAAATTATTTAGAATTTGTTTGAAAAATTCAGTAAAATTAGACTGAATTTCTTATTAGATTCATGAAGTAGGCAATTCATTTGGATAAGACTCATATAAATACATCTCTCAGCTCCATTTCTATGGAAGGAAAAAAAAAAAACCTTTTCTACAATCGAGCATATGTACAAACATGGAATTTAAGCTAAAATTAGAATGGATATTTAGAAGAATATGAGCTTTAGAAGAATATGAACAGACCTTTAGAAAATTTTCCAAACATACTCTTAACCTGCCAAATAACCTTCCAGGTAGGATATCTTGGAATATTAAAACTGCTGGTAGGGACAATTTCATCCAAACTCAATTCTTTTCTCTTTCAGTATTTCACTGTTATAAAGAGTTGAATTCACCAATAATTAAGTATTCAATAATAAAATATTTAAAGAATATTTGTTAGGGCCCCTCCCCAGATAGAGAAGTAGCCCTCCAAAAATTGGCGTATGCTGCTTAATGTGGCGAGCACACGGTATTCTTTAGTAAAAGGCGAAAGAATAGTTCGCTCTGTGCCCGCCACGCAGCTGCGTGTTTTGCTCACCGTGCAGCCCACTCGCTATAACGTCTTGCAGCCTTTGGAGGCTTGTTTTGCTATCCGATGTGGGACTAAATCTTTATTATTGTATCTAAAAATCAAATCGTGAAGCCCCTTTATTGTAGCGGTGGAGCCCACTGATCAGTGGAGGAGCATGGTTTAGCGACATCAAACCACCAAACACGAATCAACATAGACTGTACCAAATCCAAATGAACCGCTAACCGCTAGGCTCAGGCTTTCACGATGTCATACAAAATAATTAAAAAGGCTTTTTCCTTCTTGAAATAGGATCATCACATCATCAAGGAACAAAAATAATTAAAAATATCACACCATTTAAGACTTTTTTTTCATCACGAAGAAATCTAGACACCTAAATCATGTAGTGCGCATTATGAAATGAGAGATTTATTTGATGATTTCAAAAAGCTACAGGTAATAATGGAATGGGGCTTCTCCCAGTGGTCATAACCTTCTACCTCGCAACCTGGGTTCAAGACTTGGGTGGTAATGTGGCATATCCCCAAGTAGGTAGATATGTTGCATTATATGATGGCAGATTGTTTTCAACATGATAAGAACCTTATTTTGTTCAAGAGAGATTAAAAAACTGATTGCAGACGACAATGCTATCCTTGTATAATAAGGGTACTCTGAAGAGCTGTGGTTATTTCTGATGGCACTTCCAAGATGAATCAAAATTGAACAGTTCATGATATGATCATTTGAGTGTTAAGGCAACTATACATGGAGCTGAGGACTCCATCAGTATTCAGTATTGACAGATCCCATATAATTAGCTAAAAAATCATTTTATGAGAGAATCCCTAATATTTGCTTCATGACAATAAAACATGTTAAAGAAAGCAGGATGGTAGGCCTCAAACTGGATTGATGCATGAATGATGTGAAGCAACAAAATCATCTTCCAAATAACTTTCATGACAGCTGATCCAGCAGAGGGCTCCCTTCTTTTGCCAGAACAAACAAACCCCCGTCGCCTCTTGAAATTCTAAAATCTTGATCAAGGTAAGTTGTTAGAAGCCAGGACTGAGCACTGTTTCCAGGAAGTGGGACTTTAAGAGGTGGCTGGCCAGAGATAGCACGTGTAATGTTTGCAATGTTTTCTTGTACAGGGTTCAACGTCTGTTGAACAGGTTTCAGGTCAATCAACTGCCCAAAAATATTTACTTTTTCAGGTAGATCCACAGTTGATGATATCTCCGGAGGTTGAAAAGTTCCTTCCTTGAACTGGACCTGTCAAAGGATGACAGACTTTCAGGTAGAGATTCATAGGTATACCTGAGCTGAGCGATGACCAGAAATGTGTAAGGACCAAGCATGATGTTAAACAAGGAAAAGACATACGGAGAATTTGAAGACCAAATAGTCAGAGTAAACAATATTCACTGGGCTAGCAATAAATACACACCATAAGCTCTTAAAAGCAAAATTTCACATTCATGCAATTTCATAAACACTGACGACTCGTGTCAGTTTGTGCATGTATGTTAAAAAAATATTCAGGTACAAATCAGAAAGAAATTTTGGACTAATGCAGGTATAAAATCACAGAAGATTTGTATATGGTGTCTAAAATATCACCCTCTTTTGCTGCAAGTATACATAGCACTGTTTATCAACTGATTTGATTCCTCCATTTAGCATAACTAGATGAAAAGCAAAAGGTCGGTATAGGTTGCTATTATCAAACTGATCACACACCGTTTTGAAATTTATAAAAATGTACTTCCAATCATTCTTATCGACAAAGAGTACGATAACAATGAAGTACATTATTTTGCAGTATCGTGTAAAAGGGCCAGGTACAACCTGGTCCGAGATCCCATGTTAGCCCAGTGCTAAACCCATCAAGACCATGCCTGAGCCACATTTCAAATCAGTAGAGATATACCCACGTCCAAACTGCACTAGAGTAGAGCTGATCATTGGCCAGGCTTGGGCATAGAAAACGTCAAAATTTAAATAAACCTGGCCCGAAGCTTGACTAAAAATGAACATAGTTTACGCCCGAGGCCCGGCCCATGATTAGCTCTACACTGCAGCTAAAACCACCAGTACCACATTGGTTCCTGTTTGAAACCAGCCCAAATATTCCAAGTGCACTTTAGCCAAAGTTTATACATTTTGCCAAACCAGGCCAAACTAAGAAGCAGGGCTAACTAGATTTTTTAGAGTCCTCAGCCCAAGACTGGCTTGAACAACTACAGAGCTACTTGGGCTTAGGCCTGGTGCAAGGACAACTACAGAGCCTGAGACCAAGCTAGAGCCCAAACTTTTCCAGACCAAGTCTTTGGGCCAATTGTGTCAGGCCAAACATTGCCAGCCATAAGGAAAAAAAGTGAATGATTTAGGTAATCTCCCTGGTTAGGTTTCATATGTTTCTTCTTTTTCTCTTTTTCATTATTTTCATTTAATTGCACAAATATGTGAGTGGGATATTAGCACGCATTTTTATTAAGAAAATTGCTAGTAATTGTAATTTGCATCCTTGCTGTCCTCTTTATGTTTGCTTCTCACATTTTGAATATTAAATAAGTAAAAAAATAAAATATTATTAATGTTTTTGGATAGAAAAATTGAACAAAAGCAACATTACTGATTAAGATTGCAATTAAGATGAACATAATCCTTCACATCAAACATTGCCATAAACCATGTCAGTCTAAACTCTTTTCAGATCTTAGTAACTCTTGCTTTCATGAACTTAAACAGCAGCCCATAAAGTCAATCCCCCGAGTTGCCAACCAACATCCTCGGGTAAAATTCTATCCTGTCTAAAGCTAACTTGGCCATGGCACCCATTTTTGAAGGTTGGCATCTGGTTGATAAGTACTAAATTCTCCCACCTTCTTAACCAAAGTTGTGCACTATAGCTGATTACTTTTTGATAGTGAATGGCTTGGATTGTGAGAATGATGATAGTGATGCTAACAAAACCACCTCACTGTACATAATCCTATTATGTTTGCACAAGCTCAATCATTTATGTAGCTTTTCTAAATATTACTGTTGTTCTTTGGCTTATTGAGTTAACCAAACCAGAAACAAAAGAAGTCGATTGCATAAGTCTCAAACTCTTATTTTGATCAATCATGGGTTTTATATTATTTTTTTTGCTTTTGAAGTTCACATTCCTGTAACAACAGCAACCAATTATTTCATTTTAAATGCTGCATGTATCCTTAAAATGAGAAATATTTACATTTATATTTTTTTATGAAATGAGAACAGTTTCCAGGTTTCACCAAATGAGACAGATAAGGCATGAAGCATCCATCCAGTCTTGCATTGTCTCAGCTACACATCCAGATAGATACCACAGCCTATGTGCCTGGGGAATAACGAGCCAAATTCACTCATGAAGAAAGCTTCAGAAATTTGAATCACATATGAAAGAGTTATAATCATTCAAAAGTCCTAATTACCAATCGCTTATGCCTATCCTATATTATGTTATAGCTGATAGATGAACTAGCATCGAAACAAATTATGTAGGTAAAAATGTTATTTACTTGAGTATTGAGAATATCCACTCAAGACATATGCCGATTATCCATTTCTGCATTAGTGTTTATTTCTGTTAACGAGGAAAGGCCAGTAATCATAGAAGCAATAAACCAGATAATTGATATCAACTCACAGACGCACAAGCAATTGGTCACAAATAAAACATTCAAATATAAAGATCCACCCGAAAAGCCTTCCCGCATGAATATTACTACAATGTTGGATACCTGTATCCTTGATGGGCTCCGAACTTCAAATGAAGCTGATGCACTAAAGGAGAAAGTGGCAAATGGGCTGGAGAGCATTGTGGCATTGACTATAGTCATATTTTTAGTGTCAATTGCCTGAGATATCTTCTTAATTTTCAATAATGGTGTTGCCCCGACTGCTAGAAGAGGTAAAAGCTCAGAAAATGCTGTGTACCTGAACCAAAGCCAACCATAATCAGCTATGTAGAAAAGATAATGCCATCTGATCTCTTAAATAGCAATAATGCAATAGAAAGTATTCAGTAAAGAATGGGTCAGGGGAGAAACAAAAGGTCAAGAAATTTAACATGGGAGAGGCAGCCAATATGATACCTAGTTCTTTGTATTGAATAAATATCAAGTGAAATATGAAACAGTGCATGTGCATGTCTATGACACTACATGGCTTTCTATGTTTCAACTCATCAGCCAATTATGAATAGAAAATGGTGCTTAGCACATTCCATCTTCCATTTGGATTGAAAGAATGAAGAGACTATGTACAGACTGGAAGATGAACTAGTTCCACATAAGAGAACTCATCTTATAATGTTGAATTTGAAATTAAAAGTTGTGTTTGGTCTACACAATATTTTTTTTAATTCAACAAAGAAATGAGCATGCCAAAACCATTGGTGGTGCATCAGCAGTAATTTCCAATCACACTTGTCAAAACCTGTACTTGCACACGTACACCAGTGCATAACTGTGCATTTGAACTTCATCATTGACTCAAAAAGGCACCTCTTTGAGACAGATGTGGTGCATCCTAGGTGCATATGATGATGAAAGCCAAACAATGATCTTTGGCCTAAAATATATTGTGCCCAAAATCTTTTAACCAGTTCCTATTTTATTTATTATCCCAGATCTCGTAGTCACCTTTTCTTCTCCTTAGGGCAGTACCTCCCAACATGATTGATCTGTTTGGATCTTGATCCATGATAGCCTATTTATTGATTTTGACGATTGGAACTCTCTATGAAAGGAAAAAGGGGTGCTTCCAATCGGGAGTAACCACTAGTGATAGGGCAAAGAGGGGAAGGACATAGGAAAGATGGAAGCCTACATTCACACAGTGTTGTGGCACAGGACAGGGTGCATGCTCAACAAGAACTGATTTGAGATAGTTCAGACCAAGCCAACGAGAGTAAACTCAGTCACCTGGCATTGTAATTATTCAAAGCTTGTTTTAGAACACAGAACATTTGGTAATTCGTAAGGGCCTATTTGGATGCCAGATCCTATTTTCTGGTGATAACGTATCAATGCTCTGTGGGAAATAACACCGAGAAAGAAGCAATGGTTAAAGAAAATTTAAAGATCACTGAGAGTCCATTGAATCCACAATCTATAAAACATATGGATAAGATAAAACACCTTTTCAATGGAATGGATTGTCCAGAAATAGTGGGATCAGGACTCTCCATTCTCCACCGCAGCCTGTAACCTCCTCTGCATGGTCATTGTTCACCGAGAAATACACAAGGGCCTCAAGCAGATCTTATCACCGGATAAAATACTTGGCCATCTGAAAGGGCCCTAAGAGATTTGGTGCTACACATGAAAGCATTAGGTGCACCATGCATTTCACACTTCACCATGACATCATGGCACCTTTCTGAGGCATGTCATATGCAGCCTAGATGCAAGACCTGGCACAAAGCAAGCTTCATGCTCAGCCTGTCCTGGCTTGGACTAGACATGAATAGGGCATATATGAAATGACATTGCACAGTAGATGTGTTCAAGAGGGGCCTTGTTTGAAGCAAGGGGAAAATAATTTATGCACATAAACTCCATTATATTGGTCAAACATGAGTGTAGAATCTTAGATCATACATGAAGGCTAGAGCTATGTGTGTAACCAACCATATATGTGAATAAGCTCAAGTTTGTCAAACATCTCTAGGCAAGCTAATTTAGTTACCAATGGTAAAAGGGTTAACTTGTGTAGGGTAGGTGGCTTCATTGGTGGAACACATGCAGGCAGAACATTGAGATACTAACAAGTGAATAAGCCATTTCAAGGCTGTGGATTCCCAAGACGAGTACAAGAAACCCCTACACATGAAAACAAGCATATGACAAGTTCTTCCTTCTATTCTTTGGCTCAGTCATGTGGCTGGTTATTTGAATTGCTGGATACGCCTGATACCTAGGGCTCATGTTGTTTGTGTACGAAGTCTAGTCTATAGATAGGAGTCTCGCAGGCATGCATACTATACACTAAAACTTGATTGGCTGAGTTAAAAATCAAGCAGCCAATGCACTTCAAGCTGATGAGTTGCTAGAATGAGCAATTCTTTGCCAATGGTTTAGGGCCCAAAAACATATATCACAGGCCTCATGTAAGTCCCCTGTCTATCACCATGTCACACACCTAAGGTAGATCAGTAACCCATCATCTTTCAAGCCCCGTTTTCATATATCTCAATATACCAAAGCCTAACTAAAAGGCCTACCATGATATCCTTGCTTTCTAGTGACTAGAAATTTCTAATTCTGAGCAATCTAGTTGACTCTCCAAAGCCCAAAAGGCCTACAAAGCATTTAATTTTCTTTCTTAGACTCATTTCCCCACGTTCTCTAGGTTCTTCAAACCAAACTTAGCTAGTTTTAAGTAGAGCTGACAACATGATGGTGGGCAAGAAAGTTTTAAAGACAACATAAATACTTATGCATTTCAAACCACCTACATGAAAACAAATTTTTTAAAACTAGCATAGAATTGTTACTTCATTCGTTCAATTACCGCTTTATTTCAAAATGGTTTACCTATAATAAGTTATCTAGCACAGATAGTTTATTTAGGAGAATTTTAATTAGTAACATTACCAGTATTGCATATTTATCTATTCGCATTCCAAATTTGAACTTGAGTGCTTGAAAAGATTTGAATCAATGAACAATCATCAATAGTCAGTGTATTATCTACTGAGACAAGAATCACTTGTCTAAAGGACTAGTTTGCAGTCTTTATTTAAGATAAAAGATGAATGTCCTTGTTTGCCACTTGTCTTAGCAAAGGGAGAACTTGTAAATGGTTAGAGGTTATCTTTCTTTTGAAACTGGAGAAATTTCCATTTGGTGAATCCATTCCAAACCCTCACTTCATTTCGTATCCAAGTAAGAAAGACTTAGTCAAAAGGAAAAAAATAAGTAAGACAAAGGGATATTTTGAATGGGAATTTACTCCTAGAATGTGAGGAATGAAGAGTGAGTATGATAGTCCTTGAAATTAATTTAGGGACTATATTTTAGGCAGCTGAATTTTTTTTTTTTATGTAGACTTGGGGTAGAAACATATGTATATATTTATTTATATGACATATAAACGTGTATAAGCATATAATGTGTGTATGCATATATATATATATATATAAATATATATATATATATGTATGCACGTATGCCTACCTGCTATGTATGTACGTATTTCTACATATGTATATGGGTGTCTACATGTAAAAACACATACAAAGAGTGTATATATTTATTTGTAGTATTAATATGTATTGATGTATGCATATGTAATAGCAAACTAAAACACAATAAACATATAGAAGCACCTAAATAAATTTAGCCATGCCCGCAGATAAAGACAGAAACTCACAGTCATCAAAGCAAGCACGCAAGCATGCACATTCTCAACCACCTACTATTTGTGTTACCTAGACGCTTGCATCCAACTCTAAAAAGCCATGCCATATGTGTAATATACATCAGATACTTGGATACTTATGAGATTTTATAGATGCTATACTTGGATACTTATGAGATTCTACAGATGCTACTTTTAAGAATTGGCCAAGATTTGAACTCTTCAGCAATGACTTCGACCTTCCATTTTCATACTAAAAGTGAGTATTCTTTCCTTTTAATGATTCACCAAGAATGTAGGTAGTAAAATAACTTTGAAAACAAGATTTGTTGAACCAGTATCGGTTGTACCGGCCGGTGATCGGTTCGATATGATACGGGTCCATATTGTACCATTCCAGGGCATACTAAAAAACAGGGAGAGGAAGGGGGGGAGGAAGAGGGAGGGCTAAAAGAAACCCTAACCCTAATCCTCAAAGCAAGCGAACAAAAGAAAGAGGATAAGGGAGAGGGCGAGAGGGAGGGAGGAAGGGAGAGAGGAAGGGGGGAGGGCCGAGCAAAATCCTAACCCTAACCCTCATAGCTAGAGAGAGAGGGAGGGTGAGGGCCAAGAGAAACCCTAACCCTTGGAGTGAGAGGAAGGGAGGGAGGGAGGACTTGCTGGAAGCCCTCATCTTGGACCATTGTGACTAACCGCCGGAGGGGAGGGGCAAGGGTGTTCGCGAGCAAGGAGGAGAGGGAGAACTCAAACATCGCGAGCGGGGAGGGAGGGGGGACTCGAACCACGTGAGGGGGGAGGGGATTTAACCGTTCAAGTAACGAATGCTGGCCATCTCAAAAATCTAGGTTGAACCGTGCTGGTCGCTGACTAATCTAGTTCAATACACCCGAACTGGCCGGTTCGGCACGATTCAGCCATCCTTGCTTTGAATTTTTTTTTTTTTTTATATTCTTAAGTTAGATGAGAAGTTTGAATGAGAAATATATATACTTAAGGATCTTGACAAATAGTATCTTCTTAATATTAATTTTAATTATGAAATAAAGAACATTAGAAGTACAAATATATAATTTAGTTAAATTAATAATTTATTCTATATATCCTCATAACTCTTTTTCCCATCCTACCAAATCAGGCACTTGGATACGCATTCAAATCTAATTCTCGTATTTGCATACATGCAACAATGCCTACGATCATATATGCACACAACATATGGCAATGAAGAGACATCTTTTTTGCCCTAGTTCCTAAGCATGGGATGTGTAGAGCATGCTTTTTGAGCACCTTGATGAAGTCACCTCACCTTGAGATAACAGAGGGGCTAAGGTTGCACCACAGGCATGTCTTTAGCAACACTAAGAAGTCATTAGTTGATTTTTATCAACACCAATTCAAATATCATAGATATATTATAATTAAAAAAAAAAGCGTTCTCCCCTCCTTCAGCTCCCCTTTTGTTCTCTTCTCCTCTCTTCTCTCATTTCTCCCCCCATAAGTACCCACCCCTCTCTTCCTCTTCTCCATTCTTGTCTAGCATGCAGCATATTTTTCTTCTATTTCCCTGTCACCTTTTTCCTTAAAAATCCTCACTTTCAATTGCTCATCTACTACCACTTGTTCCACCTTTCCATCTTCATTTCTCGTCTTCAAGAATGCTTTATAGAACTATATTCGTTCGTATCTAATATGTGGCCTGAATTTTATTTGGCTCCAATGCAAAGCAGTTAGGTTTGAATTCTAAACATGTATAATGGAAATTCTAGTTCTGGATTACACATATGCAACTTAAGTGATAGTATAAATTAAAACATTGTCGGTCATGCATCCAGAATTATAGATGCAAAGCTTACTTAAAAACCTGATAATTGTTAACTTCAACAACCATATCTCAAACTCTGCTTTTCAATATTTTTCTCACCTTAGAACTCAAAAGAAATGCATGTAACTATTAATTAAGAGTTATGTTCTATACAACACCCTAATTTAAATCTCAATCTTTATTGCTGATCAAATAATTAGATGAACTTCCATTTTGCCATAGTACCATTCAGATAGTAAATTGAGAAAATATCTAGCAATATGGCTCTCCACCACTCTGCTTAGAGATTGCCTCTTTCACTTCTTCCTCATTGAATATAGTCGCTTCCAATTTAATATCTAGTCAATCCCTTCAGCTGCAAGGCCTTTGGGTTTTTATCCCCTGGATGACTAAAATAATCTGAAAGGTGTTTCCAACTTCCTTAAATACTTCATTTTCAAATAATATAACATCTCTAATTTGATTCATTACATTCTGCGCTTCTGCTCTAGCTTTTCCTTGTGGTGGCAAAATTTGGCCCAGTCCATCAGCCAAAAACTGTGTAGGGTTATTCTTTTGACAATCCAATGAAATTCTGGTTGACTTGAACCCAATCCATTTGAGTCAAGTTCAGGTTGGCATCTGGACTCGATGGGTAACAAGGTGACTTTATGAAGGGTAAAATGAGATAGTCTTCGAATCTAGCTTAAGAAGCAAAATTTAACTCCTGTGCTACCTAAACCAAATCTTAGCAATCAAATTCCCCACTTGCCATTTCATAATGTCCTAGCTCTCTCTTTTTAACTCCTACACTTTTGTTTTGAATAATAACACTTTTATGCAGAGTCATTGTTTACATTCTAATATCAGCTTATCCCTTAATTTCTCTTTTTTCATTAAAGAAAAACTTGCCATCTTTGGGATCAATCTTGCAAAAGTTACCAAAAAAAGAAATAGGAATGACCTTATTTTCAACAGAACTTTCTTTTTTCCACCTTGTAGACTTGCTTGTAAACTTGAATATTCTCATTTGCCTTTCCAAAAGTTTTGTAACAGTCCAAACATCTTAATGATAACCTTGTATATGGTGCCTATATTATTTTGCCGAGACCTGCACTATATGACATCTTGGAAAATCATAAGAATTCCTTAATAAGATGGTTTGACAGAACTAACCTCTTATCATTAGCATCACTCTGAATAAACACGTTGTGTCATGCAAGGTTGCAGTCAAAGTGCAAGACAATCAAAAAAGAAATGTTACTTTGCCTTGATCCCACACCAGTATGCAATTTCCTCATCCTAGTTATTTATGCATTGAATGATTCAAATATGTGGATGCCTTCCCTTACAATGAGACTATAACACCATGTCAATAATTCCCAAAAGACTGCCTTCAAGTATCGAATAGTCACTTCATGTGTCAATGACTGTCACCACCTCATCCAGGGAATGAATTCTTTGGATATCCTCATCAAGCAATGAAAGATTGACGCTCTAGTATCATCAGGTTAGTAAATCTCCTACAAACATTATGTACAAAAGACACATCCAGTTGCATGAGAACATGTTCCAATTTTACAATGTAACAAATACATTTTCCTAAATATTAAATTATATTTCTCATATTATCAGAGGCCGAGCCTTGTTGCAACAGTAAGGTTTCTCCATTATGACCTAGGTGTGATAGTAATGAAACATAGAATCAGCCTCTCCGCACACAAGAGTAAGGCTGCAAATGTTTGACCCTTCCCATACCATGCCGTAGCGTACATGCCATGATTGTAAACTGTTGTTGATTTCATCCACATTCTTGCTGAAAATAGTTCAGCACTGTATCTACAGGTATGTTACATACGGATTTGTGATTAGTAACAGTTGTATGTCCCAAAGGATTGCACACTATCAAACGTTCCTTACTTTTCTATATATCAAAACTCTAAAAATTAGCACCAATATAACCATACTTTGGAGGAAAAAAAAAACAAATTATAGTACCTAGGTTTCTTTAAAACAGAGCAAAAATATAACAGTAATAATGTCAAACAACTCACAGCAGGATCCAGTTTCCATCAAGAAGCTCCGGTGACGTAGTCGGTGCTCGAGTTGGATTCTCCGCTTCCAGTTGGTTGACCAGCTCCAAGATCTCGGCCCGGACCTCCGCCGACGCCCTCAAACCAAAATCTGTCCCGTATAAAGTATCAACCAGGCACCGCTTCAAGTCGCCAAGCTTGTCGGACGGCACCGGACTGCCATTCCCCGATATATACCCCATTCCTCCTGATCCCGGCTCTTTCCCCCACTCGTCCTCGTCCATGGGGGTATCGGCGTCCGACAGCGGCTCCGGCTCCGGCTCCGCCTCCTCCCCCCACTCGTCTACGATTCGGGCCGCCGCGCCAGCCTTCCCTTGCTCTCTCCCCCATTCATCCTCGTCCTTGGGCGGATCCGCCTCCGAGGGCGGCTCGGCCTCCGGCTCGGCCTTCTCCCCCCACTCATCGGAGATTCCCGCCGGCTCGGGGGAGCGGTCTTCGTCATTCGACGAGTTAGAGATGGAGATTCTTCTCCGACGTCGGCCGCGACCTTCGCCGGGGACGGCGGAGGGGGAGGAGAAGCAGATGATGCGAGGGTTCCGCGAGGCGAAAGAGAAGGGAACGGAGGGGGATGGGGAGCGGAGAGAGAGGAGGCGATAGAGGGGTTTAGGGTTTAGAGAGAAGAGGTAGGGGTGAGAGGAAGCGAGAAGACCAGACATTGTGGTAGCCCGTCGGGAGGGAGCAAGCTCTGCGGCGCTAGTTAGTTACGGGACCAAAAAAAATCTCTTGAAAAAAACAGAACGGATGAAAGTGAACGGATGATCCGCCCCGATCCATTATCCGAATATATCTATTAAGATATTAATTTAAGCATGCAGCTAATATCTATATTACTTTATATTTTTAAATAAAAAATAAATATAAATATAGATAAATAATTATTATCTAAATATCTAAATGTATTTATAATTTTATTTAATTTTATATAGTAATCATGATTTTTTTAAACAAATAAATGATAACATGCTATTAACTTAATTTATCTTTTACTTAGCATTTCTTTTAAATTTATGGTCATAAAATTTAACTATTAAACTAATATCCATATTTATATCCATGCTTCTATTATTCAATATATATCTATATCTATATCCGTTTAAAATAAATATAAAAAAAAAAATTTCATTCGACTAACATCTGTATCTATATCTATATTCATCTAATATAAGAAATATGGATATTTATATATTGGTATTCGATCCATATTTGATCCGATTTCAGCCTTAACATAAGCGTTTTGAGTCAGTTTAGGTCATGCTCTCATATGTTTTCATTTAATAAATAAATAAAAAATTTATTGGAGGAGAAAACTTTCACCGCAAAAGGCCATGCATGTTCCCCCATCGAAAATAGATGTTTGTCGTCATCTCTCAATTCATCATGTTTGGCATGAAAATATAATAAGTAACAACCATCTATTGTCAAGATGAATGATATGTCGTCTATACAAACATGCATAACCAAAACACATGGAGCAAAGAATTAAAGCATGGAGAGTAACGCCATAGATTCCTAGTCACTTAGTAATCTGCTAGCTCGCTCTCTTTTTTTTCTTAGAGTGGCTATTTTGTATGGCCCTTGAGTATACACATCCTCTAGCATCAATCATACAAATATCTTGCAATCTCGATAGCAACGATGCCGATGTGACTGGCCACAAAGGATGCCATACAATCGGCTACATTGTTGCCCTCCCCATACGTATGTCTAATCACACATGAGATGCAACTCGATACAGGTCTCTAGATAGCTGCCAATAGTGAAAGGATGTATCTTGAATCCCGATACTCCATCCCAGCTCTGATCCATGAAGCGATTGTTCTAGAATCCTTTTTCAGAACTATGTTGTCGGCCCACAAAACTGCAATGGTATGAGTGAGGCCCTCCCATGCAACTCTTAGCTCAATGAGTAGCATAGACGTGTCATACAATAGGCGGCCTCTCACCGAAGTTAACTCGGAGGAAGCTAGAGAGTGGAAGATCCCAAGCGAAATGAACCATACGATGCGCATAAGCTATAGGTTTTGGACCCTAGATTTTCCCACCTATCAAGATCCTCTCCAAACAGGCGACCCAAATGAAATATGAAGCATCAATCATGGCTCTCATCGCAACCACCAAGGGGCCCTCCGCCGCACTCTCAAACAATCTTCTGTTTTTAGCCATCCAAATATGGTAGTCAGTATAACACAAAAAAACTGGCCCTCGATCTGTATATCCTCCCTCATTTATATGTAGGAAAATCTGAAGATTCCAAGGCCTGATCGTGGTGGACAAGATGTAGGCTAAGATGGGAAGGCTAGATTGCTCTTTTGACATAGTGAAAGAGGATCAATATCATTGTTGCTAAGATGAGCCATAACATGTCAGCATCATGCAAACTTTTCATATGGACCATGATATCAAATATTAATAAATAGATTATAATCAATATTTTGATCCTTATTATCTTCTTATAATCTAATATCATAAAATTCTGACAAATGTATTATGAATTTCTAATTAATTACTTTTAAATTTCAAAATATTTATAATTAATAAATATTTAAAAATGTTATTTTTATATAGTAATTAAATTTGAGGTCACTATGTTTGCTGATATTTTATTATCTTCCTAGAATATTGAACAAGATCTCGAAATATCTCAAGCTTCTTTTATAGACGCCAATCTATTTTTCAACCAAAAAAATCCGTAATCTTGGTCTCTCTCTGCCTCAAGCATTCACAAAGATTGCCGAGAACTCTAGGTTTAGAAAACTTGGAACCCTTGGGCATCTGAGTGGGACGGAGAGTTGATTATAACTTGTATGAAATGAATGTATCCATGATAATGTGTTATATATTTGTTAGCTAATTAACAATGATTGTATGCATTGTTTTAGGCAATTGACTATCTTTTTTGACTTGCTCCTTTGAAATGCATGATATACTTGTTTAGTGTTATATGTGCATTTTTTTCCGACTAGATCATCACTAAGCTATAGCCGCTATCAAGCCGAAAAACAGAACCTCTACTTTTTGAAGGCATGGAGGTGAGCTTTCATGGTTATTGGCATGAGAAGAACCATCATCTAAAAAACAGAAAGGAGAATTAGATGGTAATTAAGGCATTAGCAACCTTCAATGGGCGACCATATATGTGGTTAGTCTTGCAAGGGATAATATATATAAAAATAATTAATGGTCCAATTTAGAATCTATAAAAATAGCTAGATTGGCTACACTTGAGTGGATCTCCACCCAGATCATGTCATATTTGTATTGGACCATGAAAGTCCCACATCGATGATCTAAACTAGTAGATCAGATCTATTATCTCTAAATTACTTACATATAAAAAATCATATAATATGGAGATCCTTAACCGATGCATCAGATACTCGACAAATTGGATAGTCTGAATAATATCAAATTATATATATATATATATATTATATATTTAATTACTTGATGCATATGATAGGGTCTATCATATAATTTTTGGTATGTAAGTAGTTTCGAGATAATAGATCATATCTAATGGCTTGGATTATCGATATGAGACTTCCATTGTTTGATTTAGATTTGATCGAATCCGAGTGGAGATCTGTTTGGGTATAGCCAAATTCAGCTCCCTATAAATATATATATCTTTTGATTTTGCGTACGGTGATTGCAGCATGGTTCAACGGTTAGTATGTAGATTTAGGAAACAAAAGTTTTGCAATAAGTCCTCTTTTAGTTCATTAATTATTTTTAAATTTAGTTTCTGTTTTCAGATTGCAAAATTATCCTAGCATCACTATATGAAACAGGACAGATGAAAATTTGACAGTATGTTCCTCTGTAGTTCCCTAATTATGTTTAGATACACCATTGTATATAAACTCCAATAATCGGCCATTGAACTTAATTGAGAATACTAGGTTAATGACCACATTTATTGTTGAATTCTGAAGAATGCAAGTTTTATATAACCTAGGCATCAACAATTCGATTGAACATGGTGAAGGACACTCAAACCATGATGAAAGTTTGTGTGCATATTTTTAATATTTTAAGCATGCTGGGTATATAAATTCTGAGACCTACACCTTTTTTTCCCCCAAGATCTTTGTATAGACTCATCTAATGATTAAAATAGTTAAACATGAATTTTCTAGATAGGTCAAGGCCAGAACGTTGGGTTTGCCCAAAATTGAACCCAACCTTAGCCAGTGAGACTTGATCTAACTCAATCCAGATCTTAATTAAATGAACTTTTTTTTTCTTTTTTTTTCTAGGTTAATTAAAAAATCAACTTTTGCTCATTACTTGAGGAAAATCATAAGGTAAAGTTAGGTGGATCTAAAAGTTTTGGTCCACCCTCTTCTTTCTCCAATCTCCACAGGCCAATCTTCGAGCCCCATTGACTAGCATTCAACCAACTGCTTGGTTTATCAGGTTTGTGTATTTGTTAAAAAACTGATTCAATGGAACTTGTGGACTAGTTGGGTGTCCCATATCATTGGCTGTAAATTGAAACATGTGGTTGCAGTATCTACACTAGAATCTTGATAAAGCTTCATTAACAACTATTAATATGTTATTTGAAACTTAACTGATGGATTGCATTTTGGATCTATAGATCAACATGAGCCAATTTGATGATATCTATACAAGACAGTTGAATACTATCTCGTCTACAACTCCCTCCAGCATGCACCAAGCGTGCTTGTTCACAAGAATACAAGAACCAGCTCATGCCCTAATCTTAATTGTTCCGATTTGAATAATAGCACCCGTTGGGATTTGGTTTATTAAATCCACTCAATGGGTAAAATGTTATAAAGGTTATGGATATGCCTTGAATCCGACCTTTGCTAATCTAACGGGCCAATGGAAGCTTGCCATGTGGCCTCCATCACCCTATATAAACAACACTCAGAGGATCTTGAGGTACGAACATTTGTGAATCGAGGGGCAAAGAAGGAACTGCATGAAATAACTTTACAAGATCTAAGCGTTGGACCAGCTGATTCGGAGTGTAAGGAAGAGGCCTCCCCAGTTAACGTTTATCCAGGTCCCTCTTTACACTCTCTTTCTTTCTTTCAAGTCTCACTTGTTTTCCAAAATATTTGTCTGACTTAGGCATCGAAGGATCTCCGCTGAACAAAATCTGCCGTCTTCGGTGTTTTTTTGTCTATTTTCAGATCGGACTGATAGCTCCAAGCAGATATGCAAATCCAAGCAAACCAGTCTGAATATCCTAAGTAGAACTAGTTAGTCATCATTCGTCCACGCATTCAGTTCAATTGGTTATGTTACAATTGATGATAATGGTTCAATCCCCACTTTACATGTTACGACCTTGCAACAAGCATACATACCTCAAGGTCAATAAATGTAATAGATGGCTCCTAGGCAAAGGTCCCGACTCACATAGAATGAATTGTGCTTGGACTAGTAGTTAATTATACTCCTCGAGCTACCTGGTTGTGTATCATCCAACCCAAACCCTATCCCCATTTTCCAAATAAGATCAGAGGCCATTGGCTGCAGCAGAGAGGTTCTTATGACTAGATTCAAAAATCTTCTCGTGGCAATAATTGAAGCCACAGATGCTTAGATGAGTGGCAATGATGATTTGTTGTACCGGGGCTTTGTGATGTATGCTGCCTTCTTAGAAGCCATGTTTGACGATGCATGCACTTTGTAGAGATAAGAATTAATTATAATGATCTAATTATAGATTTCTACCAAAAAATTTATTGACTCTTATAACAGTTGTAATGGCTGATGTTTGTTCAATATTCGTGAAATTATTTAGGGCAGCATTTGTCATGGTTGCCGTTCTCTAGCTTTTTTTCTTTTTTTAAAATTAAATTTATTATTATTATTATTTTGGCAAAAACTGAAAACTTCAAACTTGTTTGACTATAGGATGGAGATAATAATGATTGTGGAAACCAACTTTACTAAAAACTTATTCTATCTAAGTTTTTGATATTGTTTGGTTCGCAAGAAGAGGAGGCAAGAAAATATGGTCGAACATAAAAATTTGAGAAATGCCTTGGAGGAAAGAAGAACTCATATAGGACATTGGGAAAGTTCAATAATTCTCTCTTGGGGTATTTTTTTTTAAAAAAAATGCTCTTAAGCCTTTAAATAAAATAAGAAATTTTTTTTCTAGATATAAATATTTTATACAAACTTTCCAAAAAGAAAAAAGGTTAATGATCAACCAAATATAAGCTATTTTGAAATGTGTTGCTTTCCGATAATTAACCAAACATGCGAAAACTATTTTTTTAAACATAATTTATCTAGACATCAGTTTTTTTCGGTGAGAAAAAATTCTTTCCGCGAACTAAACGAACCTTCTATACTCCCAAGAGAATCCTAAAAATTGGAAACAAAGGCAGGACTAATATTGAAATAATAAGAAGTTATAAACCTATAGTGGCTATCATAATCTTGTTATATTGGTTAATAAAAATATAATGATATTATTATCCAAAAAATAATTATTTAATAAATTTGTGATGGTACCATCTTTATTTTCTAGAAAATATTTTAAAAATTGAATTTTGAAGAAAAACTATTTTATTGATAAACAGTGCAAATGCAAATAACAAGTATTATTTGTGTCATTGCGAGCCCCTACAATACTAATTAATCCATAGTAACGGTTGTTATCTTTTCCAGTTACTATACATAGGGGGTTCGTTTGGTTCGCGGGAAGCATTTTTCCTAATAGAAATATAATTCCTGCGAAGTAGATTTCTAGGAAGAGAATGCGTAGGAAAGTACTTTTGGCATGTTTGGTTGACCATGAGAAAGTGACAGATTTACAAAGTACTTATGTTTGGTTAACGATCCACTTTTCTGAAAAAATTATGTATAATTCCTACTATACTCTTAATAAAAATTAGGTATTTAATGCCTTTTTAATGCTGAAGGATTTTTTTGGGAAAAAATAAAATAGAATGATTTCCGTCAGGAAATAATTTTTTTATGTTTTTCATGAAAAAAATTTTTATATAAAATATGAAAATAAAATATAGCTTTTTCGAGGCCCGAAAGCGTTTTAACGGTATCATGTTAGGTCACCGCCTTAAGCCAGCTATAAGTATCCATCTCCCCACGACGACGATGGCCCGCTCTGCCCTCTTGAAATCTCTCCGACCTGTCTCCTATGCCCGCTCTTCCCCTCATGGTAGAAGTCCTCGCTAGGGTTCAGCAGATGCCCCCGTTGTCCCGCCAAGGTAAGTAAGCTTCGATCCTTATGCTCCCTTCTTTTCTAGGTCGACTGATCTCTTTCTTGAAAGGTCTTGATTTCGTCGCCAGAAAGAGGTCTCCATTTCTTGCGTCTTACGGAAAGATTGGGTTCTTGTTCATCTTCTTTGAGGCCTCATCTACGGGTGAACGGTGCAAGAACGACGGTAAACTCCTTCTTGATCTCCTATTTCCTCTTTTTCTCTTCTTTTGTTTTGTTTTTATTCTTGATCTAGTCTACGGTTCTTGCGAACTGTTTCATAATTCTGAGATCGGTTCGGGTTCCACGCTCATAAAATCATTTTCCTTTTCTTTCCACGGTTTCTTCCCTTTCTTCGAGAGATCCAAGACTCCTGAGCAAAGAAGCCTTATCGGTGTCACCTCATGTAGGAGCAAGCTACCGATGAATGATTCTTGGTATGGGCTCTCTTTCTTCTTTCCTTCTTTTCCTTGGATTTGCCTGGGATGGTTATAGCATGAGAAAATCTGAGAGGTTTTTGAGATTCTTTCTGGTTTCAACGTCAGAAAGCCAGACGTAAGTCTTCTTTGCATCAAGATGCGAGATACCGGGGTTCAGATCCTAGAAAACCATATCTTTTTCTTCGATTTTGCTAGATGTGAGATATCTGAGATCCGTTCAGGGTATAACCATGGTACTCAGTTTTAACGATTAGTTATCATATCCTTTCTTTTGAAGTTGGAAAAAACCTATTTTCTCCACACAAAAAAAGAAAATTTGAAATAAACGTAGTTTCTGTTTTGAACTAACGTTCTATAGTCTTTCTTTTCTAATTGTAATCTCATAGCAATGTTCTATAGTCAGTTTGACATTCTGGGCAATTGTGATTGCAAGTCTTCAACCAGGTATTAGCCTGTTCCCATCTATATGTTTCTGACATTAACTTCAAATCTTTGCTTCCATCTTTTTTTAGTTCCTAGCACGCCTTAACTAGTAGGAAGGTTGAGCAGCCATTACTGCTATTTGATTATTTGAGGGTTTCTGTAGAACATTTTCAATATGGTTAAACACCTTTAAAAGAAGGTGTTCTTAAAGTGTCTGGAGTTATGTTGGTTGAAATATTAAAACATTTATGTTTGCATATATTTTGTAGAGAAACATGTACACAAGGCATAATATCAATACATGAGAAAATTATTTCTAGTGGCTAATCAACTAGTGACTAAGAGATGGACTGAGAATAAATCTATAATTCTAAACTCACGTGAGCATGGAAACAAGCATAAGGGTCAAGATTATCCATGATAGCTTGTCCTTGAAGTAGGACTGCATGTTGACTGTTCTTAACTTGATTGTTGAATTTGTTTTTTAAGACTTGACTTCTTGCAAACTTATAACAGCTGAATTGCATTGTTATTAATGTGATCAAATATTTAACATCTTATTTTTCAATAACTATGTATTTTAATGTTATTATGTTTATATTTACAGTTTTCTTATGAGTTCCAATACCTTTTGGTGATAGTTTTGTCTTTCTTTATTTTTTTTGTAATTTAACTATCAGCTATTATATAAATTCTTAATGTTTATCTGTTTATTTTTTCATTGTGTGTATGTTTTGCTTTATGTTCTTTTACATTTTCTCTTCAATTGGTTTTGAGTTCATTAATTTCGTTGGTTATTTTTTTCTTATTTGATTATTTTTATTGTTGATTGCTCCTTTTTTTTGGCTTAATTATTAGATCATCCTTCTTAGTTGAGTGTGTATAATTTATTTCCAAATGATTTAGACTTGATAAGTGAGCTTCTTTCTTTGAATTTCTCTAGGATCGTTTGTATATTGAATGTTTGAAATTATAATGATAGTTTCAATTTTTCATATTCATTTTTTTGTGTGCTTGATGTGTAGTAAATCTTCTTCTTCATTTCTCATAAAGTGGTTCTCATCTTTTTCTCCCTCATCTTACTTCTAGCTTCATTCACTGTACATCTTTATTTTTTTAATTGAAGATTTCATTGACTATAAAAAAAGATTTCAAATTTTGTTGATATTCTTATTTTAATATTCGTTTGGAATTGTATGTATTTTTCCTTTTGTGTTTTTTTTACTTTATGATTACTTTAATTTTGTTGATTTATCTCTTTGGTTTTTTTCCTTCTATTTGAGTGTCTTTTTCCTTTTTTGCTTGATTTTTCTCTTCATAGATGCGCTTTATTGAATTTTAAATCATGTTCCATTTTCTAAGTTTTATTTTCAAATGATTTTGCTTTTTCAATCCCATAAAAGTGTTTTTCCCTTATTTTTAGTTTTTTTTAATAAAATCTTATACATCTAGGTTTTCTTTTAAAATCTTCTTATTGTGGGATTGATTCCTTCTCCTTAAATTTGCTTTACTGAATTATCAAACCATTTCCTTTGCCTAGAGTGTGCATTTCATTTCTATCAGGTGGTTTCTTTCGTTTTCTTTTAATACCTTCATTCCTTATACTTGATTTTTCTTTACATAACTTGATTCTTTTTTTGTTTATTGAAGATTTCAAATTTTATTTATTTTTTCATTTTGATTTTCAATTTATTCATTTTTCTTGATGTGTATATTTGCCTATTGCTTTCATGTCCTTTTATGTTTTGTTATCAGTTTCTTTAAGTCAATATATTTCTTTTTTAGTCTCTCTTATCTTAGTGGCTTTGGTAGCCTGTTCTCTGACATAGGATTGCAACTTCAGCAATTCTCAGCTTGATAGTTAATGCTCTTTTCTGTTTTCCCTTCTTACATACTTAAATAATCTGGTTTAAGTGATATTAACATTTTTAGATTTTGTGCTAGTTACCAATTTTGTTGGCTCTGGACATTGCATGTCATTTAAACTGCCAACAAAATATCATTGGCAATTTCCAGATTAGATAATTTGACTGTCTAAACATGTCCTCCACATGTATTAATTGTAGTAATTACATAATACATGCTCGAATGTCAACATTCCATCAGGTGTTGCTGTCAGTAGGCATTTATTTAACTTGATTGTGGGATGGAATAGACCAGTAGAATGATATGCAGAAAGCAATTTTACCAACTATCTGGTATTTTCTATTCAAGTGGTTTTCTTGTGTGGTGCATCTGTTTCCATATGCCTTAAATTATTATTATTATTATTTTAACTTGCTGGACACAAGCCCTGTTGGTAGGCAGAAAATTCTTTCCAAATCAGGATCCTGGAACTGCATCTGTATCTATATTTATATTCATCTAAATACAAATATAATTTTTTTCATTCGACTAACATCTGTATCTATATTTATATTCATCTAATATAAGAAATATGGATATTTATATATTGGTATTTGATCCATATTTGATCCGATTTCAGCCTTAACATAAGCGTTTTGAGTCAGTTTAGGTCATGCTCTCATATGTTTTCATTCAATAAATAAATAATAAAATTATTGGAGGAGCAAACTTACACCGCAAAAGGCCATGCATGTTCCCCCATCGAAAATAGATGTTTGTCGTCATCTCTCAATTCATCATGTTTGGCATGAAAATATAATAAGTAACAACCATCCATTTTCAAGATGAATGATATGTCGTCTATACAAACATGCATAACCAAGACACATGGAGCAAAGAATTAAAGCATGGAGAGTAACGCTATAGATTCCTAGTCACTTAGTAATCTGCTAGCTCGCTCTTTTTTTTCTTAGAGTGGCTATTTTGTACGGCCCTTGAGTATACACATCCTCTAGCATCAATCATACAAATATCTTGCAATCTCTAAAGCAACGATGCCGATGTCTCCCATAGCACCAATCCGATGTGACTGGCCACAAAGGATGCCATACAATCGGCTACATTGTTGCCCTCCCTATACATATGTCTAATCACACATGAGATGCAACTCGATATAAGTCTCTAGATATCTGCCAATAGTGAAAGGATGTATCCTGAATCCCGATACTCCATCCCTGCTCTGATCCATGAAGCGATTGTTCTAGAATCCCTTTCCAAAACTATGCCATCGGCCCACAAAACTACAATGGCATGAGTAAGGCCGTCCCATGCGACTCTTAGCTCGATGAGTAGCCTAGACGTGTCATACAATAGGCAGCCCCTCACCGAAGTTAACCCAGAGGAAGTTATAGGTTTTGGACCCCAGATTTTCCCACCTATCAAGATCCTCTCCAAACTGGCGACCCAGATGAAATATGAAGCATCAATCATGGCTCTCATCACAACCACCAAGGGGCCCTCCGCTGCACTCTCAAACAATCTTATGTTCTTAGCCATCCAAACCTGGTCCTCGATCTATGTATCTTCCCGCATTTATATGTAGGAAAATCTGAAGATTCCAAAACCTGATCGTGGTGGACAAGATGCAGGCTAAGATGAGAAGGCTAGATTGCTCTTTTGATATAGTGAGAAGATCAATATCATTGTTGCTAAGATGAGCCATAACATGTCAGCATCATACAAACTTTTCATCTGAGCCATGATATCAAATATTAATAAATAGAGTATAATCAATACTTCGATCCTTATTATCTTCTTATATAATCTAATATCATTCAAAATTCTGACAAATGTGTTATGAATTTCTAATTAATTACTTTTAAATTTCAAAATATTTTTTAATTAATAAATATTTAAATGTTATTTTTATATAGTAATTAAATTTGAGGTCACTATGTTTGTGGATATTTTATTATCTTCCTAGAATATTGAACAAGATCTCAAAATATCTCAAGCTTCTTTTATAGACTCCAATCTATTTTTCAACCAAAAAAATTCGTAACCTTGGTCCATTTCTTTCTCGAGCATTCACAAAGATTGCCGAGAACTCTAGGTTTAGAAAACTTAGAACCCTTGGGCATCTGAGTGGGATGGAGAGTTGATTATATCTTGTATGAAATGAATGTTTCCACGATAATGTGTTATATGTTTGTTAGCTAATTAACAATGATTGTATGCATTGTTTTAAACAATTGACTATGTTTTTGTCTTGCTCCTTTGAAATGCATGATATACTTATTTAGTGTTATATGTGCGTTGTTTTTTCCGACTAAATCCTCGTTGAGCTATAGCCGTTATCAAGCAGAGAAACGGAACCTCTACTTTTTGAAGGCATGGATGTGAGCTTTCATGGTTATTGGCATGAGAAGAACCATCATCTAAAATACAGGAAGGAGAATCAGATGGTAATCAAGGCATTAGCAATCTTCAATGGGCGAGCATATATGTGGTTAGTCTTGCAAGGGATAATATATATGTGAAAGTCCCACATTGATGATCTAAACTAGTAGATCAGATCTATTACTTCTAAATTACTTACATACAAAAAATCATATAATTTGGAGATCCCTAGTCAATGCATTAGATGGTTGAAAAATTGGATAGTCTGAATAATATCAATATATATATATATATATTTGATTACTTGATGCATATGCTAGGGATCTCCAAATCATATGATTTTGGGTAAGTAGTTTCAAGGTAGTAGATCATATCCAATAGCTTGGATTATTGATATGAGATTTTCATTGTTCGATTTAGATTTGATCGAATCCGAGTAGAGATCTGCTTGAGTATAGCCAAATTCAACTCCCTATAAAAATATATGTTTTTTGATTTTGCATACGGTGATTGCAACATGGTTCAACGGTTACTATGAAGATTTAGGAAACAAAAGTTTTACAGTAAGTCCTCTTTTAGTTCATTAATGATTTTTAAATTTAGTTTCTGTTTTCAGATTGCAAAATTAATTTAGCATCACTACATGAAATAGGACAGATGAAAATTTGACAGTATGTTCCTCTGCAGTTCCCTAATCATGTTTAGATACACCATTGTATATAAACTCCAATAATCGGCCATTGAACTTAATTGAGAACACTAGGTTAATGACCACATTTATTGTTGAATTCTGAAGAATGCAAGTTTTATATAACCTAGGCATCAACAATTCGATTGAACATGGTGAAGGACACTCAAACCATGATGAAAGTTTGTGTGAATATTTTTAATATTTTAAGCATGCTGGGTATATAAATTCTGAGACCTACACCTTTTTTTTTCCCCCAAGATCTTTGTATAGACTCATCTAATGATTAAAATAGTTAAACATGAATTTTCTAGATAGGTCAAAGCCAAAACGTTGGGTTTGCCCAAAATTGAACCCAACCTTAGCCAGTGAGACTTGATCTAACTCAATCCAAATCTTAATTAAATGAACTTTTTTTCTCTTGTTTTTTCTAGGTTAATTAAAAAATCAACTTTTGTTCATAACTTGAGGAAAATCATAAGGTAAAGTTAGGTGGATCTAAAAGTTTTGGTCCACCCTCTTCTTTCTCCAATCTCCACAGGTCAATCTTTAAGCCCCATTGACTAGCATTCAACCAACTGCTCGGTTTATCAGGTTTGCGTATTTGTTAAAAAACTGATTCAATGGAACTTGTGGACTACTTGGGTGTCCCATATCATTGGCTGTAAATTGAAACATGTGGTTGCAGTATCTACACTAGAATCTTGATAGAGCTTCATTAACAACTATTAATATGTTATTTGTAACTTAACTGATGGATTGCATTTTGGATCTATTGATCAACATGAGCCAATTTGATGTCTATACAAGACATAGTTGAATACTATCTCATCTACAACTCCCTCCAGCATGCACCAAGCGTGCTTGTTCGCAAGAATACAAGAACCAGCTCATGCCCTAACTTAATTGTTCCAATTTGAATAATAGCACCCGTTGGGATTTGGTTTATTAAATCCACTCAATGGGTAAAATGTTATAAAGGTTATGGATATGCCTTGAATCCGACCTTTGCTAATCTAACGGGCCGATGGAAGCTTGCCATGTGGCCTCCATTAAAGACTCCATGTTACAGTTCATCTTTCTAGGGGTATCTTGAGGTACAAATATTTTTACACTCTCTTACTTTCTCTCAAGCCTCACTTGTTTTCCAAAATATTTTTCTGACTTAGGCATCGGTGGATTCCCGCCAAACAAAATCCGGCAATCTTCGGTGTTTTTTTTTTTGTCTATTTTTAGGTCAGAATGACAGCTCCAAGCAGATATGTTAATCCAAGCAAACTAGTCTGAATACCCTAAGTAGAACTAGCTAGTCACCATTCATCCGCGCATTCAGTTCAATCGGTCGGATTTTGGCGGAGCAGTTATAATTGAGAAATCAAAAATATGTTACAATTGATGATAGTAGTTCAATCCCCACTTTACATGTTACGACCTTGCAAGCCAAGCATACATACCTCAAAGTCAACAAATGTAATAGATGGCTCCTAGGCAAAGGTCCCTCATGGCTCACACAGAATGACTTGTACTTGGGCTAGTGGCTAATTATACTCCTCAAGCTACCTGGTTGTGTATCATCGAACCCAAACCCTATCCCCATTTTCCAAATAAGATCAGAGGCCATTGGTTGCAGTAGAGACATCTGCACTCATCGTCCAGTGCCTCGCTGCCCGAGAGATCACGCCATCTCCATGGCCAAATATGATGAACTAAATAAGCTTTGCTCTGAACTTCCCTGTGACAAAATTAATTATAATGATCTAATTATGGTTTTCCTGTATAGGTGAAAGATGATCGAGAGGTTCTTATGACTAGATCCAGAAAGCTTCTCGTGGCAATAATTGAAGCCACAGACGATTAGATGAGTGGCAATGATGATTTGTTGTACTGTGGCTTTGTGATCCATGCTGCCTTCTTAGAAGCCATGTTTGACGATGCATGCACTTTGTAGAGATGAGAATTAATTATAATGATCTAATTATAGATCTCTACCAAAACAATTATTTTGACACCTATAATAGTTGTCATGGCTGATGTTTGCTCGATGTTCGTGAAATTATTTAGGGCAGCATTTGGCATGGTTTCCTATCTCTAGCTTTCTTTTTTTTAAAAAAAATAAAATTTATTATTATTATTATTTTGGCAAAAATTGAAAACTTCAAACTTGTTTGGTAATGAATATGACGATAGAATGGAGATAATAATGATCGTGGAAACCAACTTTACTAAAAAATTATTCTACCCGAGTTTCTGATCTCGTTTGGTTAGCAAGAATAGGAGGAAAGAAAATATGGTCAACGAGAAAAATTTAAGAAATGCCTCGTATTTATATTTAGTTGAAGTTTTCAATAGAAAGAAATGGAAAAGTAGTTTTTTTTTGAAAATAAAATTTTTATATTTATAGAAGAAAAACTCATATAGCACATTGGGAAAGCCCAATAGTTTTCTCTTGGGATATTTTTTTCTTTTTAAAAATGCTCTTATGCTTTTTAAGTAAAATAAGATAAGTTCTTTTTCTAGATTATAAATATTTTACACAACTTTCCAAAAAAAAGTTAATGCTCAACCAAACATAAGCCATTTTGAAATGTGTCGCTTTCCGATAATTAATCAAACATGCAAAAACCATTTTTTCAAGCATAATATATTTAGACATAATGTATCTGTGTTCTGTATACCCCTAAGGTAATTCTGGCTATGCAGTCTTCAATGCAACTTTCTTACACCGAAAGTGTATTCGCATAATCACATCACACTACTGTTACTATCATCATCATCCTCATCATGTCGTCATCATCATATTGTTGTTGTTGTTGTTATATTATTAGTGATTGTTGGCAAAAAACAATTCACATTAGGTTATCACTGTATTTACTATTTCATTCTATCCTTTGTGGAACTTGATTTGGCACAAGGATCGAATCCCGAGACATGCTTTCACTGCTTAGAAGGTTCTTATGGCTAAGTCACTCACTCAGACCGAACTTCAGCACCGAGGATTCCAGCTTGTCTCTTACTGCTCCCTGTGTTGGGAAGATCTGCTATATCTGGGAGAGTGTCTTGATTCTTTAGGGTCACATTCCGTGGTATCATATCTCAACCCCCTTTCGTCATGGTTTGAAATCGGTCTTTCACTACATATGAATTTTCTGCTGCTATATTTTTCCCAGATGTCAACTTGCCACCAACATGTTTGAACTTGTTACTAATATATTTGAAGTTACTTGGTAGCAGGCATAGAATGCAGGGCCTGCTAAAAAGGCGACTTATTTAAGATGAATCCTTCATTTCCTTTTGGTTCACTTGCTCATTGGGAAATCATTTAATCAAAGGACCTCCAGTTAACAGGGGCTTCAACTTAATGAGTCAATGTTGTTGACATTTAACAATCAGGCTTCCCTCTATGATGATCCAGCAGAAGTCCATTGATCAGAAAATTATATTGATCATCTAATTCTTGGGCTGTGGCCTGTTGAACCAATGGATTGATTTAGGGATAATGTATAACAATTTAGAATCATGTTTCCTCTTACATTGTATTTCTTGTATAAGCCCTAAACTTTGTTAATCAATCCTTAAAACATGGATTGCTTTAGGGATAGTGTATAACAATCTAGAATTATGTTTCATCTTACGTTGTATTTCTTGTATAAGCCCTAAACTTTGTTGACTATCCTTAAAACATCATATTCTTAAAATTGAAGTTGGTTTTTCTTTATGTTTATGCAGGATTAACATTTTGGCATTGTCCCACTGGAAGCAATGGCAGCCTGTAATTGCATGCAACAGCAGGGGGCCTGTAGAGACAATTAAACATGGAGTTACTGAGTTCTCTGCGATTCCACCTGGAATTCTTGCGGGCTATGTCCAGGCTTGTCACTGTTCCTGAGATGGCAGTAAGGATGAGTAAGGAGGCATGGAACCATGTCAAATAGAAGTTCTCTACCAAGACCTTTGGAGAACAGCTAAACATTACGTCCTTGATGCTTTGCATCAGAGAATAGAGTAAGCAAGAATTGGAGTACCATTTGGAAATGGAACCATCCATGATTTGAACTCAGTTTGCTTTGTTGAAGATGGTCCAGCTCAGTGCAATTACTTTGTCACCCTAATTTCGCTAGTGTTACTTTCTTGCGATCCAATTCATACGATTTTAATGCTGATATTTTCTTTGGGTATGTGATCTCTGAAATGTTCGAATAAGGGCAAAGTGAACAATCATCATTGACATGAACATTGCGTCCCTTCAGAAAGTGCTATACGAACATCACATTCTCATTTACTTTGGTTCCTAATCTTTCTACTTTTATGATAATTCACATGCCATGTTTACTTATAAAAGCCGAATTTTTTTGGGATATTTTAAACTTGAATATAGCACTCTCAACCCTCTGCTGCATATGGAACTGCAGATTTACATATGGATACTGATGGGCTGAGATAATTCCAGCATGTCAAAATACGGGATATGTGCGAATTGAATGCCAAAGCAAGACATTTGCTGTTCTTTCTTTCAAGTTGATAGCATTCTTATGCATCACTGGATATTGTTCATTCCATCAGTCACAGTTATAATTGGGGGTCTTTTTGTGCATGGTGTTTCCTTGTGGCACAGGCATGTAGTTTTGGGCTGTTGCTTTCTAATTTGATCAGCTACACTGGAGCCTTGATGGTTATGCTTCTCGCAACTTTGTCTCTGCGGTGCACTGTATTGAATTAATTACCTGATGAGAAAATTTAGTTGGTATACTGGTCATTTCACTTTTGACACTGTTGAATGCAACTGTAATTAATGTTCAGATGCCAGCACTGGGACTTGTTCATCCAACTTGGACGCCTTCGTCCATTTAATCCATAAAGAAGATCATCTTCAATCTCTGTATTAGGAGGGGATCTCACAACAGAAGATCCCAAACTATGAATGACTTAACAATGATCAACGATGGTCCCAAGGAAGCTTAGCCTACTATGATCAATGCAGTCCACTTGGTTATGGTCCCTCTGTGCAGTGCCTAACTGATAAAAATGGTCCGGGTCAGTCTTCACATGATGAATTTAAGATATTCTATTAGACAACTCATGCCAGCACAAAGAGTAGCTTATTGCTTTCTATTCAAATAGTAGGTGAAGGTGCTGAGAAGTAACTCTCTGTTGGATAGCTCACATGCAAGCTGCAGTAGAAAGGCATGCCCATTTACTGTAGAAAGCTGCAAAATTGTTCTATTTCATGCTTGCAGTATCCTATTGTGGTCTGTCTATCACATCACACTACCCATTTACTCAGTACTGGGAAAAGTATTCTCATAATCACATCACACTGCTGCTGCTGCTGCTGCTATCATCCTCATCATGATCATCATTATTGTTTTTGTTGTTGTTAGTGATTGCCGGCAAAAAACAATTTACATTAGATTATCACTGCATTTACAATTTTATTTTATCCTTTGTTGGGAAGCTCTTCTATGTTTGGGAGAGTGTCTTGATTCATTAGGGTCACGTTCTGTGGTACCATATCCCAACCCCCTGTCGTCATGGATTGAAATCGGTCTTTCACTACATATGAATTTTCTGCTGCTATGTTTTTCCCAGATGTCAATGAACTTGTTACTAATATATTTGAAGTTGCCTGGTAGCAGGTATATAATGTTAGCCTTACTAAAAAGGCAACTTATTTAAGATGAATCCTTCACTTCCTTTTGGTTCACTTGCTCATTGGGACATCACTTGATCAAAGGACCACCAATTAGCAGGAACTTCAACTTAATGAGTCAATTTTGTTAATATTTAACAATTAGGCTTCTCTCTATGACAACCCAGAAGAAGTCCATTGATCAGACAATAATATTTGGCCATTTAATTCTTGGGCTGTGGCCTGTTGAACTGATGGATTTCTTTAGGGATAATTTATGACAATCTAGAATTACGTTTCCTCTTACGTTGTATTTCTTGTATAAGCCCTAAACTTTGCTGTTCAATCCTTAAAACATCAAATCCTTAAAATAGAAGTTGGCCTTTTCTTTATACTTATGCAGGATTAACACTTTGCATTGTTCAACTGGAAGCAATGGCAGCACAGAAGCCTGTAATTGCATGCAAGAGCGGGGGGCCTGTAGAGACAATTAAACATGGAGTTAACTGGGTTTCTTACGATCCCACCCCACTGGAATTCTTGCAGGCTATGTCCAGGCTTGTCACTGATCCTGAGATGGCAGTAAGGATGGGTAAGGAGGCATGGAACCATGTCAAACAGAAGTTCTCTACCAAGACCTTTGAAGAACAGCTAAACATTACGTCCTTGATGCTTTCCATCAGAGAATAGAGTAAGCAAGAATTGGAGTACCATTTGGAAATGGAACAATCCATGATTTGAACTCAGTTTGCTTTGTTGAAGATGGTCGAGCTCAGTGCAATTACTTTGTCACCCTAATTTTGCAAGTGTTACTTTCTTACGATCCAATTCATTCTATTTTAATGCCGATATTTTCTTTGGGTATGTGATCTCTGAAATGTTGGTATAAGAGCAAAGTGAACAATCATCATTGACATGAACATTGCATCCCTTCAGAAAGTGCCATACGAACATCACATTCTCATTTACTTTGGTTCTTAATCTTTCTACTTTTATGATAATTCACATGCCATGTTTACTTATAAAAGCCGTTTTTTTGGGGGATATTTTAAACTTGAATATAGCACTCTCAACCCTCTGCTGTATATGGAACTGCAGATTTACATATGGATACTAATGGGCTGAGATAATTCCAGCATGTCAAAATACTGGATATGTGCGAATTGGATGCCAAAGCAAGACATTTGCTGTTCTCTCTTTCAAGTTGATAGCATTCTTATGCATCACTGGATATTGTTCATTCCATCGGTCACAGTTATAACTGGGGGTCTTTTTGTGCATGGTGTTTCCTTGTGGCACAGGCATGTAGTTTTGGGCTGTTACTTTCTAATTTGATCAGCTACACTGGAGCCTTGATAGTTATGCTTCTCGCAACTTCGTCTCTGCTGTGCACTGTATTGAATTAATTACCTGATGAGAAAATTTAGTTGGTATACTGGTCATTTCACTTTTGACACTGTTGAATGCAACTGTAATTAATGTTCAGATGCCAGCACTGGGATATGTTCATCCTACTTGGACGACGCCTTCCATTTTATCCATGAAGAAGACCATTTTCCATCTCTGTTTTAGGAGGGGGATCTCACAACAGCAGATCCCAAACTATGAATGACTTAACAATGATCAAAGATGGTCCCATCAAGGAAGCTTAGCCTACTATGGTCAATACAGTCTACCTGGTTATGGTCCCTCTGTGCAGTGCCTAACTGATAAAATATGGTCCGGGTCCGTCTTCACATGATGAATTTAAGATATTCTATTAGACCACTCATGCCAGCACTAGAAGTCTCGAATTGCTTTCAAAGGTGCTGACAGGTAACTCTCAGCTGGATAGCTCTCATGCAAGCTGAAGTAAAAAGGGATGCCCATATACTGTAGAAAGCTGCAGAACTGTTCTATTTCATGCTTGCAGTATCCTATTGTGGTGTGTCTATGGGCATGCCTGTGAAGAAGTTAGCTTCTCATGTGGTTTCTGAGTTTTGGGGTGAAATTTAGTGATGCCATGGAATCACACTTCTCCGTTAGTGGTGAGTGTTTTCCACCCTAATGTGCCATCAATGGAAATAATATTCATGATAGTGGTGAGTATTTCCACCCTTTTTTTATGCGAGAGATCAAAAAAGGAGACACATCTATGCAATTTTTTTAGATCTAAATATTTGGCAGTGTATCATCTAAGACTTGAACGACTGCTAGATAGAGAGAAGTGTTAACAAAAAGTAGGAGAGATTTACTGGAACTCAGGTTATATTAGATGGATCTGAATCATCCAAGAATCAACTCTATAATTGTTGCCTGCTAAATAGAGGAGAGTGACTTTTTGGGCACAATCATGAATATCTAGCATATATTAGGAGGGCAGGTCCATTCAGAACTTTTAGGGCCCATTTAGATATTTTTACAGGATGGGGCTAGAAAATTCTATAAAAATCAAATCTGTTGGTCTATCTAGCTCACATATTTTAAGGACCTGTCTATATCCCAGTTTTTTGGGCTGAGCAAATAAAAAAGATCCGTGAAGATCTTTTCCTTTTTTTTTTGTTTTCACAAAATTGGGTTGGAAGATATTTAGTTGATGGAGATATACTTAAATGGAGGGTCTACTTAAAGAATCCTACATAATTTTTAGTCCAATTTTATACGAATGTCCAAAGATAGCCTTAATATCTTATTTATGGCGGCAGTCCGGCAAAATCCAATCATGTTACGTGCTAAGATATGCGTTCGGAGTGCACGGCATTTTCTTTTGCCTTCTAGGTGGGCTGCCCTGTAAACACCTTGCGGTTTCGGGCGTGAGAACAAGGCATTGAAGGCAGCACGTGCAAGCACCCCATGCGGTCAATGGCACGTGCCAATTATTTTAGCATCATTTTGATGTCAAAAATAAAATTGCAACTTATCCAGCGAATGCCAGTTTGGTACGCGCTTTCATGGCGCTGTCAATGGGAGCCCATTCTCTTGTCAACTGCCTCGGAATCCACACCCACAGTTAGCACGTGTCAGCCCGAGATGATGAACGAGTGGACTTCCTCCCATTCAGCCTTCCATGGCTCGTTCAGCTCGACGTTGTTGTAGAAGTTTGTGTCAAATAGCCAAAAAGGATCAGCAGCTTCGGTACGTGACCAGTTCCATGCTACCTTCGCTGAATTATTTCTCTATCGCTTTGTTAGAAATTTCACGTTTAATGATTGCCCTAAATCTACGAGTTTTGATACTATTTTGTTGTAGCAATTGTGTTTAGCTTTTAAAATAAGGAAAACCTACAGTGGTGGTATGATATGTTCAGATGTTCTATCCTTAAATAAAATCATGTACAGGTGATATCATTATAACGCCATATATATAAAAAGAATAGCGAAACGAACAGCTTGAAAGTAAGTGGGCATGGCACAAGCTTTATGGCTGTTATTCATGCGCCATGGTACTGGCTGGCTGGCTGGCTGGCTGGCAATATTATGGACGTAAGTATAGAGTACCATTAATGCCTACTGTGATCATCATAATTTTTTGGGGAGCCATCATAATTGCTGAACTTACTTGCATGGTTAAGTTCATGCGATAAGATCGCATTACAAATTCTTGAGGCATCAACCAATGCCCATGGGTGAACTTAGTTCAAGATGGACCCCACGAGAAATCGAGAATCCTATGCTTTGATTTCTAGATACCATTAAATGATGCTTCTAAAACACATTCCATTAATGGCTTCACAGGTGCACCAAAATAAAGGCGCAGGTAAATGGAGCACATAAAATGAATTGGATGGTTTACCCATGGATAGCATAATTGCCCAGATTAAACACAATGGTCGTCATTGGGTTGGCGCACAATAGCATATAGATTACAAATCAGGTTGCCTCTCTCTTCAACCTTGCTCTTTCGGTCTTTCCAGTCTTGTGGATTTGGAGAGGATTAGAACATCTACCTTTAATAATACTTGCATGACGTTGTACCCCCTTGGAACCCCTTGTTCGTTCATAACCAAAGCTCCCTTGATACAAAAGCCTTTTTTTTTTTTGTTTTTTTTGGCGGTCAAAATGGCGTTTCATTTTCAATAACTCAAGTTTGAGTACCTCCTGCCAAATCAAAAGAAAGTAAGTAGTGCAACAGATGGGGAATACCTACTAAACTCGTCCAGATGACGTCCCCACAATGACGTGCCTTATATGAGGCGACCCAGTCCGCTGCTCTCTTCGCCTCTTGATATACATGGACAATCTGGGTAACGAACAACTCTTGTATCAATCTGCGAGTATCCCGAATCAGCGGATGACCATCGGCATACCTATCCGCTCCCCGTATCCAATCAATCACTGTGGCAGAATCTCCTTCAATACACAATCTGTCGACACCTAGCACACATTTCGCATACAGGATGCCATCTCAGGCTGCTCGTAGCTCCGCCCCTACAGCAGTCTAGCCTAGTGTGCTCCATCTACCAGCTGCAATCAATCTACCATAATGGTCCCTGACAACAAAGCCCACTCCACCGGATACTCTATCCATCGCCATACCGCCATCAAAATTCACATTAAGATAACCAGGGGATGGGGGTACCTAAGAAAGAGAAGCATATATGGACGTTGCAAAGTAGAACAGGTACCTTAGATATCCCTGGCCAACCTCGATGAAGTCAATGATGTCACCGAAGAGACCTCCGCAACTTGAGACACGGCTCTGTCCATCACAATCCTAAGGAGCGACCCTCTCCCCTCAAACAGGCGACCATTTCTATTCAGCCATATATGATAACCTAGATAGGCCACCACTACCCCCAGCTCGGCTGTGCTAGGCCTCCGAGAGGAGTCCCTCACGAACAGTAACAAGTCCTCCACTGACTCCCACCTCGAGGGTAAAGGCGTAGATAAACAACTCTAAATCTATACAGACTTAGGACAGTGAAGTAAGACATGACATATGGACTCCTCGATAGCCGGGCATACCTCGCAATACTGGGTTATTCTCGCCACCCGTCTAACCCGCTCCTGGTCGGAATACAGCCCCAAGCTACCTTCCAAAGGAAGAGCGCCACACGAGGATGCACCCTCATCTTCCATATCCAACCCGCATCGATCTGTCTGCCTAGCTCTCTGCCAATCCATGCATGAAGATCTCTGGCACGAACTCTCGACCTGCCCATCGACTCCCAAATCAGTATGTCTGGCCCCTCTCATGATGGTACAGGTCAGCCTTTGTTCTTCCTTCTGTTTTTTTTGTAAAATATCATGAAAATTATGCTCCTCAGACCATGAGCAATGCTAGAGTGGGCGGGGGCGGCTATCATTAGTATCATGAAAAGCATTTCAGCTAATCTTATGGAAAACATTTCATTGGTCCTATTTAATTCGAATTAATAGGCATTTTTGCTAACGCACCCAACGTCGTCTTTCTCAACATGCTCCACAGAGGTGGTCTCCTCACACTAATCAGCAACTGGTCTACTGCAGCTGAAAGCTGCTGGTTGCCAAATAGTAAGAAAAATGTCAAAGAAATTAATACACCGCATCATATGACGAAATCTTCAAAAATTGGAACCGCACTGTTCACCATTTTTATGTCGGATTCTGTGAAGCAATGTAGAATGGCCCACGAACCCCAGTGCAGTGGACTTTGTGAGTAACATGTATGAAAGAGAATGCAACGCGGTTTAATAAATAATACGCAGGCCGGACTATTCATGAATATTGCATACATTAATCAACCACCACCATATCCAGATTCAGAACATGGAGTTACTATCTGAAACATTAAGTAAGGTAGGTGGTGTTAGAGAATTAGAGATCACAGGCATGAAAGCTATGGCATTTATCATCAAGGAAAGCATGTTTGTCTTATAATACAGCTAATATGACCTTGCTTCCCCAAATGATCATCTCCATCCATTTTGAGCTCTCTTGCATTATAAATTAAGAATATTTAATCATGTGATGATTGTCACGCCTCTAACCCAACATCCAATTCTGGGCACGTAACACAGCCGTACACTTTCTAGGGCAGGGCTCTAGAGAATATGTTAGGCCTCAAAAATTCATCACAATCTCAAAATTATTAAACAATGATGACCTCAAGTTATAATGAACAACAAAACTGGTCCAATTACAAAATTTAACCATTCAACCAGGATCAGTGATGCTCTATCCATTCATTCATTTTTCATATGATCTCAACCATATCCAAGCAACCATAGCCAAGTATTAAGCCACTTGCAACCTGCAACTCTTAAAAAAAAAAAAAAAAAGGGGTTGTGAGCTTTACTACCCAGTACACCTCTACACCATAAATAATTGAAAAATAATTAATTAGCAATACAAGATAAAATAAATATCATATCAATACTTGAAAATCTCGTACAAATAATCTTCATATAAGTTCTCATTATCATATTTTCAAAAAAGCATATTACATGCATGCATGCATACATACATACATACATATATACATGCATACATACATACATACATATATACATACATACATATATATATATATAACCATTTGTTCAATAATAATTTTTTATGTCATTTCATCTGTTTCTCATTAATTTGATTTCTATATTTCTCATTGATTAACTTCCGGCTTTGGACTAACCAAAATTATAACTCGGTCTAAGATTTACAAAATTTCACGCGTAAGCCCGTAGAGGCTATCCCCATGCGTTAGTCTATTGGCGCTATACCATACTTATACTCGTGGAGGTTATCCCCATGCGTTAGCCTATGGGCGCTATACCATGCTTAAGTCTATGAAGGCTATCCTACGCATAAGCTCGTGGAGGCTATCCTAGTACGTTAGTCCAAAGGCGCTATCCCATGACGAGATTAGTCCAAACCATATCTTGTGTATTTAATTTATATATTACTTTTGTCAAATTAGTTACCACTTATACAATAAATTTCTCTCAAATTTAAGATATCTTTGTTCACATAATCATGTTCTTAATATCTAATATATATAATAACCATATGAATATATTTGTATTGGAAATAAATCATCACATGCTAAACTAAATCTATCGATGCAAATCTCACGATGCAAATCTAGCGGTATAAACTAATAAATACAAAACACACACACACACACACACACACATATATATGGTGTCCGAGTATAAAGATTCTTACCTCTATCGCAATCCAACACAACTACAATGCTACCAATCCACACCTAATATGTTCAATCAATTTAATATCAATATAACACTAACCTATCCCTTATCAATCACTTGCCATATCAATAAATCAATTATTCAGTAATTACCTAATTTTAGAGTTCTAATATTTGAATTACCCATATTCTTTATTCTCTTTTAATTAAAATAAAGGGTCAACGCCTTAACCTAAATTTAGAAACTAGAGTGTAGAATCTTTTTGAGTTTTTTTCTTTTCAGACGATTGTAGCCCCATACAAAACCAAGGTTGATTATAAAAATAGTTTATATAGGAACATAATCGAGGCCAGCTAGATGACAATGCCCAATTGTTCAAATTGGTCAGCACAACGTAACTCAATCCATCAGATCAAGAAATATATATCCAGTCAAGAAAAAGGTAATAGATCGGGGTTATCAATTATGGATCCAATGGTAGTTGACAATGGTCGAGTGCAGGATGAGAGGGTCGATTAGGTAGCAGCATCCGATGATCCGAGTCGGCTTGCTAGATGACAGTGCCCAATTGTTCGAATCGATCATCACAGCGTAACTCAATCCATTTGATTAAGAAACATATATTCAATCAAGAAAAAGGTAATAGAACAGGAATTATTAATTATGGGTCCAATAGTAGCTGACAACGGTCGGGTGTAGGATGGACAAGGTCGACTAGATAGCAGTGTCTGACGATCCGAGTCGGCCTGCTCTGGCCAATCCAACCAGTCAAATCATAAAATAAGAATCAGACTATGGTACAGATAACACAATAAGAACAAATAATGTTAGAGTCTAGCAGTGTTTGGCAATGGTTGGGGTAAGGCTAATGCAATGGATAGTCGCAGCGACACTGGTCCAAAATCCTCTAGTGGGGTCAACATAGATCCACAATAAAAATATTTAGGACCCTCCAACTCGGTCCATAGAATCATGCAAAAAGAGTGAAACAAAGAGAGAAATCAAGAGAGCAAGGAGAGAGAAAGAAGAGAGAGAAGACTCTTTTCTTCTCCAAAATAGGGGAGAACCATTCTCTCCCTTCCTTCTCGAAATAGGGCTGAGAGGCCAAGGCGGCCTAGCCTCGGCGATGGCTTTCGTGGGCGGCCTTCAGCCGCAAACAACCGGTGATGGTAGTTGGCCAATGCAAGGAAGAAAAGAGGAAGAACCAAGAAAATCATGGGAGAACTCGGCCTCGATCACAGTCGATCTCCCTGACCGATGGCCACATGATCTCAGAGCTTTTGGAAGGTGGTGAAGCTTGGCTAATCCTGGCGGCCGGTGGAGGTGGAACTCGGAAGAAGAAGCCAAAACAAGGCACCCTGTTTCGGATGAAAATCTGGCGATTTGCCATCCCAAAAGACCATGAATAGCGGCTATAAACCTAGAAAAAGAAGAAGAGTAAAGCAGACAACACTTACCTCAGTCCAGCGATGTTTCTAACGAGGAATCAAAGTGGAGACTCGGAGAAGAAGACTTGGAATCGGCAGCGATTCTCGGCGATTTTGGTGGTGGAAATCAAAGGTGGTGAAGGAGGAGAGTTAAATAGGCGAGATCCTAGAGTTTGAGTCGAACTCAGATTACCTTCGGGGAGTCTCTGTCCGCCGGAATTGGGGGCAGAAGAAGATTCCCACCGGAATCTCTCCTCCGCCACTGTGCATAGTCGGGCTGGACCTAGCCTCTTCAGGCCGGCCCACAAGCCCATGGAAACTAGGTTGGGTGCAATTGGCTTGCATATGGCCTCTTCGGGCCGACCCACAAGCCCAAAAAAATAGGTTATGACAATGACCCAATGGCATCTTCTGATAAGCAAGGTTTTAGAAACTTACCAGAGCAAAGAGCTAAGGGTATAGATTTATGTCACAGTTGCAAGGACGGCAATACCAACATCCATAGATTCGACCTGACTTGCTGTTATTGAAGGTATGCTATCAAGGACTATTGTTTAGCTGGCTATAATTCAGTTTTTTCAAGTCTTCATGTATAACTGGTACTGTTGTGGGGATCTTAAAGTCTTAATCATGCGACAACCATGATTTGGATGATCACTTAATTCTACACCAATCTATATAATTTGCTGAAACTTAAATATAGAATAGATTTGCATATCTGCTTTTATAACCTACATATGACTAACCAGGTAATAATGTTGGACATAAATTATCTAGTTAGGGATTCAATGTGGAGACTAATTGTCTGCATCCCAAGCCTTTGGACAAATATCATAGCTCCACAACATAAGTACATCAAGCAATAAAGGAAAATATGGCCATTCCCACAGAAAGATTAAAGTAGATTAAAATCTGCTCGATGATTTAATGAGCTTCTAGAATATGAATCTATACCATAAATGAAATGGAGGAAAGGGCAGGAAAATACATAAGGCCTTTGTTTTTTTTGTAATATAGAGAGATAGGATGGGGACCCATCTATACTATAATTAACCAGGTCTAGAGTTTCAGGATCCACCATCGAGAATTGATTTTATTTTGTTCTTTTCTTTCCTCTTTCCTGTCGAAGCTTTCTTTGGCTTTGGCTCTTTCCATTTTATTTTTTTTTTTCCTTTCGTTTTTCTCTGCTAAAGCTTTCTTAAGCTTCAGCTATTTGCATTTTCGTTTAAATTTTAATAAAGGAGTGATTTTTCCCACTATTTTATTTTTAAAAAAAACTGAACCTAGAATCTTTAGCTTTGCTGAGAAGAAAGGTGCAACTACTGGTACAAGTCTTAGTTCATTGTAACACATGTTTTTAAACTTGCTTATTTGTACCTTGATTTCTGAAGATTCAGCCATGGCGTGGCAACACTTGTTATAGATTTAGAAATCAGATAATGTATTTAATTCAGTATATTAAGAAAAATTAGGACAGAATTGGCTGGTGGGAACTTGAGAGAGAGAGAGAGAGAGAGGAGGGGGGTGGAAATCAACTTTTAATACGTATTTTAAACTCTCATCATACGGGATTTCTTTGTGCTTGCAGGCACGCTAGGGGAAAATGTATGATAATGTCCTAAAGGCTAACAACTATCGTTCATGAAAAGAATTTCAAAGTGATCCAAGAAAAAAGGTTGAAGAGCTCAAGAGAATTCTTATAGTTTTCTAAATGACAGTATGATTAAAAATCTAACAGTTCTCTATACATGCAAATTAATATGCAAAACATGTGTTTTATTTAAGACTTAAGAGGAAGGGTTTCTCAAGAATGATTGTGATTTCCATCAACTATGAGTATTTGGAATGTTTTAGTAAAAGGAGAGTGTTTTTTTTAAAGGGAAGTGAAACCTTGCGGGAGCGCATGAGAGCATACACCATTTTTAAGGGATACTCTTCCATTTATTAACTATTGGGCACGTGCAATACAAATTAATGGAAAGAAAAAGAAGAACAAGTAATAGAGCACAATGTACTTAAGGGCCAAATATAATAGCGGTTTGGAAGTCGAATTAGAGGAATATATAAAGTCTAATTTATTTAGGAATTTCACAAAAAAGATTCGATCTAATTAGAAAAGGAGGAGGTGCCGCGCCTCTAGTTTGCGGTAATAAAATTAGTGAAGTAATGTACTTTTAAGCTAAATAAGAGAGATATTCTCAACATAAAAAAATTGACAAGTAGGATCAAGAGTTTATGTTATTTTTTTATATATTAGTTATGCATGCCATTTCTTAAATCTGAGACATTACGGCCATGCCACCAAGGGATGAACAGGGGGTTCTTTGGTATGATTAAATTCGGGCTCTAGTCTACTTGGCGGCGGCTCGGGTTTCGGTGTTAACTAGGGGCCAATGTAGAGAAGGGAGTGAAGGCCTCGACAATGAATACCAGCCGTGGAGATGCCTGAAAAAAAGAAAAATAAATCGAAAAAATAAGGGAAGTGGAGTTCAGCTGATTTTTCGAGAATTTCTTCGCTAGTGACGATGGTTTGAGGCCGTTGAGAGGAGAGAAAGTAAAGGGAAGAAAGGTCGTGGCTTTACCGTAGCTCTAGTGGCATTTTTTAGCCTTGATTTCTGGCGGGCACAGCGAGAGTAAACCAGTGATCAAGAGCAAAAAAAGACCCATCAAGAGAGGGTCTTGTATATGCTAGAGTCCACTTGGAAGCCCCGCGGATATTCCTAGAGGGTGACTTGACCATAGTGGTGGACTGGATCCGCTGCCGACAGGCTAGGTTGGACTTGCACCTACTACTCCGGAACTTCTGAAGCATGGGGGAGGAGTTAGATTTGCTTCGGATTTCACATGTGCTTCGAGAGACAAACAGGGCTGCGGACTAGATCGCTTCCTATGCAGCCCATCACTCTGATTTTGTATCTTAGAGTCCTTCCGATCATATGCCACAGGCATTAGATTGTGTTTACTTTGCGATAGTTCTGGGCTCTCTCATCGTCGTATGTAGTGAGAAGCCGATTCACCAAAAAAAAAGAGCAAAAAGGGAAGGAAAGGGACGACGGTGGTCAGTGATCGTCGGTGGTGCTCGAATGTGAGGTGGAAAGCCCTTACATAGAGCGGAGACTAGGGTTCCTTAATCTTTGGCAGAATCTAAGGAGGAGGAGGAGTCCTCTTTTCTTTGTTCGAGGAGGGCTCTGTCCTATTCGGATCCTACACGGGCCTTCAGGCCATTCCAGGCCGATCAATGGACCAAGTCTGGTTCATATTTTCTTTGCTAGGCTTTACAATGTATGTTCCTACCATGAGATGGATGGATGAGCCCGACATAATACTAGTAAAATCTATTTTTGGTATTGAAAGTTCGCTCCCAAATGTTGTTCTTTGTTCCAAATTAAGTTCCACCGTTAGAGTTCTCAAAAAAGGAGAAGGTTAGAAGAATCGAGGTATAAAAGGTTTTAAGTTAAACTTATATTAGAGGAGTGTAGACCACAAAAAGGAGTGGAGCCCGCGGAATTGTCTAGGAGCATTTAGAAGCTTTTGTCTAGTTGGATTAATGCCACCTGACATAATATTACATGGAACTACATCCATTAATATGATAATATTGTTCAAGTTAGTTGTTTTAGTGTTTTTGCAGAACAACTTGATGGGAATTTATTGGCATAATTATTCTCGTAAAGTATATTTCATCACATGGTATTGTTAGGTGGATCATTTTATGTGATAAGCTTTATAAACCGACCAATATATACTTTTCTTTTCATAGACATGATATCAATTTGGTTTAAAAAGAATTCAATAAATGTAGATATGATGAAGAGGTGCAACAAATTCGCTATTCTACTAGACTTGTCATATTAAATGATGTACCAACATCTTCCTTCACTGCACCCTAGTTTCTGAATTTGTTATGGCGAGATTTTTTTTGTCGAGAAGAAAATTCAATACTGACATCTTGTAAATTCCAATATAATATTATATGATGGAAATAGATAGATCTTAATTGGAACTCCAGGAGGCAATTTATGATCTGATTTGTAAAGAACTATTTAAGTAGTTTTGAATTTGACATAAATAAATTTAGATCATAAATGAGGCAACTTATTTATACTTTTTTTATTAGATAGGTGAGATCCAAATTTAGATCTTTAATCTATTTAATAATTTGATCAAATTATGATTCGATCTATTTAATCTATTTATAATATATTTACATTATTATTATTTTATTTAATCCGATCTATTTAAATTTTTTAACATATTTAAATATATTTAATTTGATAAAAACTCATTTAATCTGTCCAGTCTATTTAATTAGACTTGACTTATTTAATAAATAGATTATGCGGATCCAACCAGATTATCTGTTTAATAATAAATCAAACCTAAATTTTTAATCTGTTTAATAAATAACTTAGATTGGGATTGATAAATTTTTAGATTAATCGCCTTTTGCTCTCAAACATGCGGCTGTCCAGGTTTGAAAAAAAAAAGGTAAAAAAAAAAAAGAGAAAGGGGCATATTCTACGTGATCACGATGATAAACCGACAAATTAGCAGCCAATCGGTTACATGTTTTTTCAGCGGTCAAAGATCCAAAGATAACGTCTGTCCATTTCAAACCCAAGAAAAATAAAAAAAAAAAAGTTCCACCAAACAGTTATACTTGGGAACTTAAAGCTGACATTTTAACTCAGTTGAGCCGTTTATATTAGAAGACACCCTCCATGGATCTCCACCTTGATGGTTTCTCTCTCTACTAAACCAGGGCTCTCGAGCCAGTCGAACAATCCTGCCCGTTCAATCAATGGACCTTTTCTCTCTCTAGGATGGCGTAGAAGAAGACCATGAGAAAGGAAGTCTTTGAGAGCAAAGCCGGAAAGAAGCCGAGGGGGTTTGACTTTGGGCACTGGCGGTGGTGGCGGTCACCCGAATAAACCTTCCCCCGCCCACTGCCACGTGGCGGTTTCTCTCGGGGGCGGATTCTCCGGCGGAGGATCGTTTCCTGTCCCCGCCTAGTTAAAGTCGCATTTACCCGGTACGGTAAAAACTAGTAATTACCTAGTAAATGTGATGGCAAACTGAGGGAGAGGAAGAGAGAAATAGAGAAGGAATATAGAGAGAGAGAAAGAAAGGGGACTGCCTTTGCCTTTGCCTTTGCCTTTGCCTTTGCCTTTGCCATTGCCTTTGTCTTTGCCTTTGCCTTTGCCTTTGCGTTTGCCTTTGAGAAGAAGGAAATATAGAGGAGGGAGAGAGAAGACAGAAAGAAACCAAAGGGTCGTCGGTCTGCAAGAAAGAAAGCAGGCGACCGAGGGAGAAGTAGAGGAAGAATAAGGGCTTCCCCTCCGGTACCCCATTTCCCGAAAAACACCACCGCGGTATTTATTTTTTCCACTCGTCACTCCTTCCCCTTCTCTCTCTTTCCCTTTTGTTTCCCTTCTATTTTATATTTCTTTCTCTTGGAAGCGCATCCCAGATCTCTCTCTTTTTTTTTCTTTCTCTCTTGGTCTTATTTCACTATCTCTTCCTCTCTGTGTTCTTTGTCTGATTCGGGTCAAGTTCCGGACGAGACAGCGGCGGCGATGGGAAGAATATTGTTAGTGTAACATAAGGGAAGATTAATATTCTGGGTCATTTTTTTTTAGGGGGGAAGAGGAGTTGGGATCTGGTAGGAGGGAAGTAAGGATGTATGGAGATTGCCAGGTGCTGTCGTCGATGGTGGGAGGAGGCGGCGGAGCGAACGCTGTCTCCCCCGATTCGCTCTTTTCATCGCCGATCCAAAACCCTAGCTTCAGTTTCATGAGCAACATGCCCTTCCACTCCTTCCCTGCCATAGTCCCGGTGAGTTACTCTTCCTTCCTATTCCATAATCTTCTAAAACGGTAAGTCGTCGCGAGGGAGGAGTGTAAGCATGGCGGTTTCCGCTGTACTGCAGAAGGAGGAGGGGGCGATGGTGATGGGAAGAGGAGGAGGCAAGGAAGAGGAGATGGAGAGCGGGTCGGGGAGTGGACACGTGGACGGAATCAGCTGCGGCGAGGAGCAAGATAATGAGCAGCAGCAGCAGCTGCAACCGCCGGCGAAGAAGAAGCGTTACCACCGTCACACCTCTCGTCAGATTCAAACAATGGAAGCGTGAGATTTCCACCACCATTTCCATTTCCCCCCTCTTTTTTCTCACAGATTTTAGAAAGTTTTTTTCCTTCCAAAACAAAAGAAGAACTGCGGTTATTTTTTAATTTTCCGTTTCTCAAGATTTGGAATAATGTTAAACATAGGTTATTTAAGGAATGTCCGCACCCAGACGACAAGCAGCGGCTGAAACTAAGCCAGGAACTTGGCCTTAAACCCCGCCAAGTCAAATTCTGGTTCCAAAACCGCCGGACCCAGATGAAGGTACTTAACTTAGCAACGCCTCCACCCACCATTATTTATCACACGCCTTTTTTTTTATTTCATATATATATATATACACACACATAAATATATATATATATATATATATATACACACACACATATACATATGTATATTTAAAATTATCGTAACACGTGTGTCCCATACGTGTGACATAAGGAGAAGTTTAATTATTGTTTTGGTCACTGATGGTGGTGGTATGTGGGTGGTGGTGGTGTGCAAAACGAAAGGCGCACCAAGATCGGCAGGACAATGTGCTTCTCCGGGCCGAGAACGAGAGCCTAAAGAACGAGAATTTTCGTCTCCAGGCGGCGATCCGGAACGTCGTCTGCCCCAACTGCGGTGGCCCGGCCATCCTCGGCGAGATGTCCTTCGATGAGCAGCACCTCCGGATCGAGAATGCCCGCCTCAAGGACGAGGTAATACCAGACCCCTGGAATCCGTCCCCTCCCAAATCGCATATCCTATCCTATTCTAAAACACGTGCGGCTTGCTCTGACACGTGTGCCAAGGCTTTTCTGGTCAACATTGGAGCTTCCTTCCGCGCTGCTCGTGCACGTGCATGTGCTCCGGCTGCATGGTGGAGTCGACCGATGTGCCGGGGTGGGAGACCCGTGCAGTTCACGGTCCCACTGCGTCATGGCCGTCGCACAATATACGGACGGTCATGATTGCCCAACTTGACTTTCCAGTTCACCAACTTGAGAGGATCCAGGTCTCATGTTTGGTCTCTGGAGTCGTTGGATGCCGTCAGCTGTCAACGTTAAACAGTGATGTGTTTGACCAGAGGGTTTTCTCCTTTATTTATCTCCTGCTCTTTTACTTCTATAAGCAGCACATAACTTACCTATTCTCTGCTGTTTAATCTGTTTTCATTTGACCTTAAAACCGGTAGATAGATAGATAGATAGATAGATAGATAGATAGATAGATAGATAGATGGATGGATGGATGGATAGAGAGAGAGAGAGAAAGGAGTGATAGTGATGATCTTAGCACCATCAATCCTTTACCACTTATTCTTCAGTACTCTATTATAATCCGTTGTGTTTTGTGCTAACTACCGATCAATTCTAAGTTTCTAAATCCTAAAACCCCAAAAGGTCCGAATATCCATGGATAATGAGTTCGTGAAGTACATATGATCATATATTTCGTAGATGATAGGTTTGTTCGCTTCCATCTGCAGCTGGAGCGTTTATCTTGCATCACATCACGATATGGCAGCCGGCCAGTGCAGCCATTGGGGCCGGCGCCGCTCCTGCTTCCGTCTCTGGACCTTGACATGGGCATATACTCGAGGCACTTCAACGAGCCCCCCATTGTGAGTTGCTGTGACATGATCCCTGTGCCTCCTATCTCTGATGGCCACCAGCCTTTCTCCGGCACACTCATCATGGACCAGGACAAGCCATCGGCGCTCGATCTAACAATGACTGCCGCGGACCAGCTCCTTAGAATGTGCCACACCAATGAGCCGCTCTGGGTTCGAAATGGCAGCATTGCTAAGGAGGTCCTAGACTTGGAAGAATACACGAGGACGTTTCATTGGCCAATGGATTTGAAGCAACACCAGAATGGCCACTTTAGGACTGAAGCTACCCGGGATTCTGCATTAGTCATAATGAATAGCATCACATTGGTGGATGCCTTCTTAGATGCTGTAAGTTTAACATACACTAGTGTTCTTTTCATTGTTGTTCTTCTTCTTCTCTTCTTCTTCTTTGGGATATATCTTGGTTCATGTGTAATGATGTCTAATTTTCCATGCTGCATGATGTTTTTTAGAACAAATGGATGGAACTATTTCCTTCGATCGTTTCTAAGGCTAGAACTGTTCAGATTATAACTGCCGGAATCTCTGGCCATGGCAATGGATCCCTCCATCTGGTAGGCACCCATTACGGCCTTGATGGATTTATACTTCGCAATAAGCCTTCTGGGCTAATTATCTTTCGATGTTCATGCATCTTGTACTCATGGGCAGATGCAAGCAGAGCTGCATTTCCCTTCTCCCTTGGTGGCTTCACGCGAAGCATACTTCTTCCGGTATTGCCATCAGAATTCAGAGGAGGGGACGTGGGTGATTGTTGATTTCCCTGTCGATGGCTTCCATGATAGCCTTGATGTGCCATTCCCGCGGTACAGGAGACGGCCCTCTGGCTGCGTCATCCAAGATATGCCCAATGGGTACTCTAAGGTATGTCTTGCAGCTTCCATCTTTAGATAGGCGATCATAAGAACTTTGTACTCTATAAACTTGCAGAATTAAGGCCTAAGACAGTATACATGTGAAAGAATTTGTGGTCAACTGAAAGCCTTATATCTATGTGTTCACAAGATTGAAATATTTGATTTTGCTATAGAAAGTAGACAGTGATAGTGTTCATTCACATGTGAAGTATGTGGTTACTCAAAACTGTGGTGCTTTTGGTGCATACATTTTTATACCAAGTATAAAGCAGACATGCGTGCAATAATACTTGAAAAGAAGTACATGCAATGTTGCAAATGGAGCACAGGCAATTTTTCCCATATAATCTTGTCACAATCATGATATGGCCATGTCTAACTATCTATGAGGTACTTATATCATATGAAAGGGGATACATTACTTGATCTTCGGTAAATTAATATTCACATCAGTGATGATAAAAAGCTACGCTTATGGTTGCCTGAGCCTATGGTTAGCTAGTGCAAATATCTAGTATTCTCAGGATGAAGTCTTTGGTATGACTAGTTTCCATCGTCAAATAAGAAATCAAATTTCATTGCAATCATCTGAGTGAAAAAGTGTCCTTATATGTACAAAAAAAGATATGCTGTCATATTAATTTTGATAGAAACTAGGTCCCCTCCCCACCCACACCATCCCAACCAAACCCCAACAAAGAATAAATAAATAATTAAATCAACCACAGTTCCATGCATGCATACATCACTCAGTTCAATTGAAGTTGAAGTAAACATGTCATCAGCAATTATAAATGGAAATAACTGAAGACCCTAGATCTTTGATATTAAAAATCATCCACAGGTAGGATTTCCCATTTTCGTTTCATTGAGCTAAACAGTGTTGGTCGCCATAATTGGAGAAAGATTGTTTACAAGCACATCATCTACTTAGTTAGAAGACCGCTTTTAAATCTCTGTAATATTGTACCCAAAAAAAATCTCTGAAATAACAGTGGGCTTTCCGTTTATGGCGATGACTATGCCAGGTTGGTTTTAAGGAATCAAAAATCGTATCAATAACTTGTAAAAGAGATGGGTGACTTACTGGTATGAAAGCTTTTCACCTAGACTGGCAATTGTTTTTTATATTACACATGTATGAAAAGGTCTAGTTCTGTTGACCATTGGTGTATCAGGTAAAGCTTTCTTTTTTCCTTCAGAAGATCTTACTAAATTTTAGAGAATTAGAAATAAATGCAAACCATTTATATCGCTGTTACCGTTATTTAGATCACATCGAAAGAGAAATTAGTTCAAAATTTCCCAAGTCATGCCACATAAAGTCTAAAGCTTGGGGGAAAGAACTGTATAGTTGTTCTTTAGTTAACTGCCACCTGCATAATTTGGATCAAAACATAATAGTCCACAAGATTTTTGACACAATTGAATCATGAAACATGATCTACCTTGTCTTTGATTCTTTTTACACTATTTTGTATTTGTTACTCATGTTTACCATTTCTTTTAACCTAAAGAATTGGATATGCGTAGTATATATGAAACTGGAGTACAATACAAACGCTTGATATCTTTGATTATATCAACCCTTATGGCTTTTTTTCTTATATAAAGGAGGGAGGGGAATCCCAGACAAAAAGTACCAACCCTAATGTTATTTATGTTTTTTGAGTAATAGAACCCTAATGTTTTTTTTGTACCTATAAGACATTACAAAAAGATAAGAGCTATTGAGAAGTATCTCTCGCAACCCTGTTTGCTTATTCCAACTTGATTGTACAGGTGATATGGGTAGAACATGCAGAGGTAGAGGACAAGCCACTGCATCGGATTTTTGATCAATTTGTTAGCAGTGGGATGGCATTCGGAGCAACACGCTGGGTCTCAATCTTGCAACGACAATGCGAGCGGCTTGCAAGCCTCATGGCAAGAAACATCTCTGATCTTGGAGGTGCTTATCCTTTAAGGCTTACACTCTGATTAAATCTGTATTTAGTACATGTTGACATATTCATCTGCTGGTGTTTTATGATAAACTATAGTACAATAATCTCTTGTATGTCCTGGATTCAGTTATTCCCTCCCCAGAGGCAAGAAAGAATATGATGAAGCTATCACAGAGAATGATAAGAACCTTGTGTGCTAACATCAGTACCACTGGAGTCCAATCTTGGACAGCATTGTCTGATTCTTCTGATGACACAATTAGGGTAACCACTAGAAAGAACACAGAACCAGGCCAGCCAAATGGTGTAATTCTTACTGCAGTTTCTACAACATGGCTTCCATTTTCTCATCAGCAGGTCTTTGATCTTTTAACGGATGAGCGGCGCAGATCTCAGGTATACGATAATAATCTCCATGGTTTGCTTTCGACTTAAATTATTTACTTTACATTCGTAACAGTTATAAGGCAAGAGTTCGCTTTGCAGCTTGACGTTCTTTCCAATGGAAACTCGTACCATGAGGTGGCTCACATTGCAAATGGCTCTCATCCAAGAAATTGTGTCTCTCTTCTGCGCATAAATGTGAGTTTGCACATCCCTCATGCAACATGTTGTGATTGGAAATATATCATTTTACTAACAAAAAAGGCTTCATAGAACATAAACTAAGACAATTGCCTAATCATTATTCCATAAAATGAGGATGAAAATATTGGTCCTACTTAAACATCCTAATGTTTCCTTCAAATCTTTTATAGTATTCAAGTCCAATTCTTGCTACATCTTTTTAAATCAGTTCTACTTGGATTCTACCATGCTTAAGGCCTGAAAACCAGTAACTTGTAATAAGATCGGATGCTAGTTCAGTTTTTTTTTTTTTTGGAGTTATGTATACTGTTATGTTTTTCCTTGGTCTAAGAAGCGGAAAAAAGAGAGTGTGCATGCACATTCTTCATGATCTCCTTGACAATACATAGTTTTGCTAATTTAATGGTAATTTTACATAAGTATCACGTGCTGCATCCTTCGAGGATAAATAGTATACAAAGAAATTTATATTCTTGTGATCCCTACAAGGAACTTGAAGTGCTAAACTTCAGTGTGAAAATATGAAGTTGAAAAGTTAAACCCTACTTTTCTTTAATACTCTTACAGAAAGCTAAGTAACTTACGTTGAGACTGGCTCATGCCCGCGTCAATATGTCACTGAAAAATGCCAAACATAAAAATTTAAGTCCCTTAGGAGCATAAATATTTATATTCAAAATTAAAAAAAGAAGGCATCATGTTTTTTTTTTTCTTATTTTCTTTTATATATCCCCTTTTTTTCCTTTTTTTTCTTCCTTTTCCTTTGATATACCAAGTTTGTAAAATTCTTGGATGCATATAATTGATTAGGGTTTTATCAAAGTTGCTTCAAACACATGAAATCTTTCATGCCTCAACCAATCATCCTTTATACCTCATGAAGAAAAGAACATCATATTCTTTTTCCTTGATTTTTTTTTCTTTTCCTTGAAACATCTCTGAAGTTACCTTCTATGATTTTTATTATATGGAGTGCAGAGAAGCAAACTTAAACAGATCCAAAAATTGTGGTTGTTAAAAAGAATACATATATTGAGATTAATACGTACATACATATATAACCGTTGTTTTGAAATAGAATAATTAAATTTACTTCTGTGACACTGTTGGGGCGATAGCCTTGTTCACCTCATTTATTCGAATTGAGAAGTGGTCATGATATCCAAAACAAAAAGCTACATGTATTTTAAATAGCTTTTACTGTGGCATTTATTGTTTACCCCATAATGATGGACAGAAGGCTGTGGCAGCATGAGCTGTCAATGATGCCTCGTTGAATGAGTTCTGAAAGCGCTAGCCATCTAGCTAATTTTCAACTTCCTGATCTTGTTGCCCATAAACCTTTCTGCTTCCATCCTCAAGCAAAACATAAA